>NC_024512.1:22186-22547 GCF_000001215.4 Drosophila melanogaster | reverse complement strand
TAGAACTGCGCCCCGAGAGGGTGCCTATATCAACGGTCTTTTCATGGAGGGAGCACGATGGGACATGAAAATGGGAACCATTGCAGACGCCTTTTTAAAGGAACTTTTTCCTGCTATGCCTGTTCTTTACATAAAGGCAGTAACCCAAGACAAGCAGGATATTAAAAATGTCTATGAGTGCCCAGTTTACAAAATCCGGCTGCGAGGACCCACCTTCGTTTGGACCTTTAACTTGAAAAGCCGAGAGAGAGCAAGTAAGTGGACTCTAGCAGGGGTTTGTCTTCTCTTGCAGACTTGAAAATAAAATAATTATTGTTATGATCTAACAGGTAATAAAAATTAGCATATAACATGACCTTGT
>NC_024512.1:8990-22086 GCF_000001215.4 Drosophila melanogaster | reverse complement strand
ATTTCAGTATCTGTATTTCGTAAGTAATTTCCCATTTTTTCCGAATATTTGTATCTTTTCTAACATATCCTGATTCTAGATTGATTATTTCTTTATAAAAACTTAAGTTAGTTACGTGGAATAAGTCGGCATATGATTCATAGGTAAGGACATCCTTTTTGTCTTTGAATAGGAAAAATTCGTGATTGGAGTAATCAATTATTTCTGAAGTGGTTATCATTACGAATGGTATTAGAAGTAATAAGAAATCCATTTTCTGTAATTTAATAAAATAAAAAATATGGTATTTGTTAAAACTTAATGTTGTCTTTGTGAATAGTTCTGTTTCTATTATTGATTATAACTTTGTTAGGTAAGTTTTCCTTAACAACCTGTTTTTTGTATCTAGTTTTTAGCTTATTTCTTTCTCCGTGTTTCTTTTCATAAACAACTTGACCTACATGGTATTCTTTTTCTTTGCGACCTTCATTATGTGTTACTAACATTTTTTCTTGTGTGTACTTTAGAATTCTTGAAATATTTTCGTGATTAATTTTATTATAAAGAATATCAAAAGGTTTTTGGTTTGTTGTTGAATGGATGCTCTGATTGAATTCTTTTGCGGCTCTAATAATTATTTTAGAATAGTCAGTAAGATTAAATTCTTCCTTTATACAACGAGCTAATTCTGTTAATGTTGAATGTGCCCTTTCTACTTGTCCGTTCGAGGTACTGTGTCTGGGGTCTGCGAAA
This sequence comes from Drosophila melanogaster, assembly GCF_000001215.4. Taxonomy (NCBI): domain Eukaryota; kingdom Metazoa; phylum Arthropoda; class Insecta; order Diptera; family Drosophilidae; genus Drosophila; species Drosophila melanogaster. The sequence continues at coordinate 21,354 of NC_024512.1, read as the reverse complement.
TGTAGAGTTAAACCACATCTTTGTGCAAAGGATTTAAATTGGACAGAGGTAAAGCTTGGTTCATTATCAGTCATAATTACTTTGGTGTGGGGAAATTGTTGGAGTAGTTCCATTACTTTATTCTCGATGCTTAGTTTGTTTTGTATTTCTTTTACAACCAGGAATTTTGAATACGCATCAATACAAGTTAAGAAAATAAGACTTTGCGCGTAATAAATGTCGATGTGTAAATGTTCTCCTTCTTTAGTTGGAATAGGGGCTTCCCCAATAGGAATTTTAATAGGATGCCTGTTGTATTTATTTTCGTTGCAAATTGTACAATTTTTTATGTATTCTTTTAATTTGATAAATAAATTTCGCCAGTAATATAATCTATTGATTTGGTTGTAATTTTCATCTAAACCTCTATGAGCTCGACTATGTGTGTGTTCTATTATTATATAGCTTTATCTTCATTATTTTCCACGTCTTGTAGAAATATTTTAGTATAAAGAAATTTGTTGGTAAAATTATTTGTTAATGATAATTGAATATGATAAAGGTCTTCTAAAGTGCAATGAATTCCTACCGTTATGTTTGGTTTTAGATATTCCCTTAGTATTTCTATTAAGTTTTCTGGCGTGTCATATTCAATTATATGTCGTGTCTTATCAAAAACGTTCAATGACTCATGTATTGTATACCTCCCCTTTGTTAATAACAGTTGTTGTTGGAACTGATTTAACGGTTTTCGGGTCTCTTGTATTACATTTTCAAAACTACTTTCGGCAGAATGCTGAGTATTTTGATCTGAGCTTGATTGTTGTATATCGCTGTTAGTGATATTATTTATTTTTATTCGAGATAATGCGTCGGCTACGACATTAGATGTTCCGGGTTTATATATTATTTTCGGGGTGAAACTTTCTATGAAAGAGTACCATCTTTTCATTTCCACGTTCGGGTTTTTATCTGAGATTGTGAATGATAAAGATTGGTGGTCTGTTTGTATTTCTATACCAACAACACCATATAAGTAATTCCTGAGATTTTTAAGAGCCCAAACTATTGCCAACAATTCCTTTTTATTTGTGGCATAAAGTTGTTCGGTTTTATTTAATGTTTTGGATATGAAAGTAATTGGTTTATTATCCTGTGATAAAACTGCTCGGATAGCTATATCTGATGCGTCTGTCGTTAAAGTGAATTTTTTGTTATAATCAGGTTGAACTAATTCCACTTGTGCTATTAAATTATCTTTAAGTTCGTTAAAAGCTTTAACAGCTGGGTCATCTAACTGTATTTTAATTTTTGTAGACATTCTCCTAGAAATTTTTCCATTATTTCCTCCTAAGTATTTGGTTAGAGGTTTGGCAATTTTTGCATAATTTCGGACAAATTTACGGTAGTAGCCGGTGAGGCCTAGAAAACTTCGAAGCTCTCTAATGTTTTGTGGAATCGGATACTTCATAATTGTGGAAATTTTCTCAGGATTTGTTTTAATTACATTGTGAGAAACAATATAACCAAGAAATGCTGTTTCTAATTTAAAGAATTTAGATTTTTCTAGAGAAATTTTCATGTGTGCTTTTTGTAAAATATTAATTATTTGAATTAAATCAGTGTAATGTTGTTCAATTGTATTAGAAAAGATTATTATATCATCCATATAAACATGACAAGTTTTTCCGACTTGTTCTCTCAATATGTCATCCATTGCTCTTTGAAATATTCTAGGGGCGTTTGTTAAGCGTAAAGTATTTTTTGATAATATATTCCTTCAATGGAAGAATATTTTTTCCTTCAATTAAACATAAATCATTTTTTTCCTCGTCAAAATATTCGAGTTTCTCTTTATTTCCCTTATACTCCATGATTCCTTTCTCGATATCTGATTTAGCTCCAATCTTTCTTAACAGATTGAATCCAACTAATAGATCAGATTCTAGACCCTCAATTTCATAAAATAAATGTTGTTCCCCAAATATATTTATCAAATGATAATATTTTATGATTGAATATCCATGAACAGTAGATACTCTTTTGTGTATTGATAATTCTTTTTTATTCTCGTAAATACCCTTTTTTATATAGCACGCGGTGGCTCCTGTATCTATTAATATTTTAAATTGTCTTTTAGTTTTTCTGTCTACCCTTGTTATATGAGGCATTCCTCTGTAGGGTGCTGATCTAAAAAATGGCCTTCGTTGATATTATTTACTCTCATTGTTTTTTGAGCTGGCTGGTTGACTGTTCCCGTTGATTCCCGTTTAATCGGGGGATGTGTTTCGGACTGATTTACCTGTCGTGCGTTTGTGATGGGTTTTTGCGATGGGTATTGGTTATAATTATTTCCTTGGAAATGATTATTAAAATTGTGTCGGTTGTTATTATAATTCCACTGGCTGTTATTATTCCTAGGACGGTTATAATTTTTATACGGACGATTTTGAACTCTTATGGAGTTGTCTACTTCCATCGGTTCTGGTGGTGGTTGAACTTTGGAATTATTGTTAAAGTTCCAATTGTTATTTGTTCCCAAGTTCTCGTTTTGTGGCCAATTATTATTTATTCTATTTGGCGTAATATTATTCTGTCTAGGGGCAAATCTAAGGTTGTTTCCTTGATTTTTATTTTCATTCCTAAATCCATTGTACCTATTTGCAAATTGAGCTCTAAACTTGTTAGACTCTAGTTCCTGACACTTTGCCAAAGCATTTGGCAAGTTTGGTGGGTTAAGAGAGAAGAGTGTTTCTGAGATTGAACCGTTTAATCCAGAAATAAAAATTCTAAGAGCATTGTTTCTAATTGTTTTATTTGTTTCCTTGGTTATAACGTTGTCCTTTCCATAAGTCATTATAGTTTTATTTATGAGTAAAGTCATTTTCTTGTTTACTTCGTTGTAAAATTCTGTAATGGTCATACGTCCTTGTCTAAGGATGCTTAATTCTGATTCGAGTATATGGATTGGTCTTTTATCGCTATAAATAAAATCCAATCTTGAAAGAATTGCTTGAAAGTTTAAAACTGTACCATGGTTGGTTAGAGCATCGTGTGCTGCTCCCATGATTTTATTACGTAGTATTGTTAAGGCGATAAAATATTGTTCACTTTCAATTTTATATAGACTCATTGCGGTTTCTGCCGCTTCTCTCCAGCCTACATATTGTGTTATTTCACCTGTGAACTTAGGTAAGGATTTAATTACCTCTAATGTAGTTTCGCATTTTATGGTTCGGTCAATTGTTTGGATTTTATAGTCTTCCACTTCATTTCTGTTAGCGGTTAACTGCCCTACTATCCTTTCAATATTTCTGGTCACTTCACTCAACTGTACATTTATTAATCTATTTATTAATTCCATTGTCAGGTTACTGGCGCTGGATATCCCGCCCGCAGAAAAGGTTGGTACTGAACCTCCGGTTGCCATTATTAATTTTAAATTTTCAAAACTATTTATTAAACCTACCAGATTGTTTTAAAATAAATATTGTAATGTATAATTTTAAAGCTTGTAGTACTCTCGGTATCTTGATCTTAATTTTTAGATTCTATTTAAAGGCTTAGTGTTATTTTTTATCTGCTCACGATACTTTCCGTGGGAGTTCTTCCTTCAATGTAGTTGTCCTGATTACCTTCTGTTGGGGTCTTCCTTCAATAGGTTTGTCTTAATTATTTTTTATTGGGGTCTTTCTTCAGTTTTGTATCTAGCTGTGGCGGGGGGTTGCCTTCAGCTCTTCCTTCCTTCTTGGTGTTGATTTTTACGTTTGTTTTTTTTGTTTTAATTGTGTTTGTAGTTGAGTTCTGATTTTTTATTATTGTGTTCTCGTAATTAGTGTTAAGTATTCAGTCCACCTTTTATATTAAATTCTTAATTGGATTATTGCATTTATTGATTTCCAATTAAGTTTATTCACGATCACTGTCACAGTAGTTAGGTGTCGTTGGATTGTTGTGGATGATTTAATTTTTCCACTAAAAATATGAGTTGTTGGCGGCGCGAGTTCCGTTTTGTAATTAACTTATTTGTGTTAAACCTTTCAACTTATCACTTTATTACAAGACACTTATTGTTATCTATTTATACACTTATAAACCGTTCTTTTAATCCTCCCGAATCAGACTGATCTTCAAATTCTGAATCCTAATCCAATCAACCTCGGCCAGAAGCTTTTCTTTGACACTTTCTGAACTTTTGATAAAAGCTTTATGCTGAAATTATTCCACTGCATTGTGAAATTCAATTATGCTGATCGATGCAGTTTTTGATTGAAGCGTAATAAGTTGGCCGTGGTTTGGTCTCCAAGCGGAAGCTGTGTTTACGTTAAGTTTGGGTTATTTACTTTAGCGGGTAGCTAAGCGCTGGCAAAGGCAATGACAAAAACAAAGACAAAGGAAATGCGACGAGATTGAGAATTGAAATTTGTTTATAAACTGTGGAAGGGTGCTATGTTTATGGGTTGGATAACTCGAGATTGAGAATTGAAATTTGTTTATAAACTGTGGAAGGGTGCTATGTTTATGGGTTGGATAACTTGCACACGTATGCTCATGCATTGTAAATTTGACAAAATATGCCCTTCACCTCAGAAGTTCTTAGACTTTAAATCTATATTATTTTTGATCAATTGGCACCATGCGAAAAATTCTTGTTTTGCATTGCCTTAACGTTATTATTATTTGAAAATAGATTAGAAATAGCCAGATCTATGTACATATTCTCACAAAAATAAACTTCAAAAATGACTTTATATAAGAATATTTGTCATTAGAGTATTCATCTTGCGGCGTGAGAAAAATTAATAAGGCAATGACAAATATTCTTTCTCGATATCTGATTTAGCTCCAATCTTTCTTAACAGATTGAATCCAACTAATAGATCAGATTCTAGACCCTCAATTTCATAAAATAAATGTTGTTCCCCAAATATATTTATCAAATGATAATATTTTATGATTGAATATCCATGAACAGTAGATACTCTTTTGTGTATTGATAATTCTTTTTTATTCTCGTAAATACCCTTTTTTATATAGCACGCGGTGGCTCCTGTATCTATTAATATTTTAAATTGTCTTTTAGTTTTTCTGTCTACCCTTGTTATATGAGGTATTCCTCTGTAGGGTGCTGATCTAAAAAATGGCCTTCGTTGATATTATTTACTCTCATTGTTTTTTGAGCTGGCTGGTTGACTGTTCCCGTTGATTCCCGTTTAATCGGGGGATGTGTTTCGGACTGATTTACCTGTCGTGCGTTTGTGATGGGTTTTTGCGATGGGTATTGGTTATAATTATTTCCTTGGAAATGATTATTAAAATTGTGTCGGTTGTTATTATAATTCCACTGGCTGTTATTATTCCTAGGACGGTTATAATTTTTATACGGACGATTTTGAACTCTTATGGAGTTGTCTACTTCCATCGGTTCTGGTGGTGGTTGAACTTTGGAATTATTGTTAAAGTTCCAATTGTTATTTGTTCCCAAGTTCTCGTTTTGTGGCCAATTATTATTTATTCTATTTGGCGTAATATTATTCTGTCTAGGGGCAAATCTAAGGTTGTTTCCTTGATTTTTATTTTCATTCCTAAATCCATTGTACCTATTTGCAAATTGAGCTCTAAACTTGTTAGACTCTAGTTCCTGACACTTTGCCAAAGCATTTGGCAAGTTTGGTGGGTTAAGAGAGAAGAGTGTTTCTGAGATTGAACCGTTTAATCCAGAAATAAAAATTCTAAGAGCATTGTTTCTAATTGTTTTATTTGTTTCCTTGGTTATAACGTTGTCCTTTCCATAAGTCATTATAGTTTTATTTATGAGTAAAGTCATTTTCTTGTTTACTTCGTTGTAAAATTCTGTAATGGTCATACGTCCTTGTCTAAGGATTATTGCATTTATTGATTTCCAATTAAGTTTATTCACGATCACTGTCACAGTAGTTAGGTGTCGTTGGATTGTTGTGGATGATTTAATTTTTCCACTAAAAATATGAGTTGTTGGCGGCGCGAGTTCCGTTTTGTAATTAACTTATTTGTGTTAAACCTTTCAACTTATCACTTTATTACAAGACACTTATTGTTATCTATTTATACATTGTTGTGGATGTTTTAATTTTTCCACTAAAAATATGAGTTGTTGGCGGCGCGAGTTCCGTTTTGTAATTAACTTATTTGTGTTAAACCTTTCAACTTATCACTTTATTACAAGACACTTATTGTTATCTATTTACAGTACAGTCTGTACCAAAACGTCTGCAAAAGGTGATAGACGCTAAGGGAGGGTATATTTTTTATTAATTTATCATAATTTTGTAGTTGACTTTTTTTTCAATTTATAACATTTAAATAATTTGTCCAAATACTTTGCCAATGCTAATTTGTAAGAAAGTAATTTTTGTTAAATCAACAATGAAGTTATCCATATGTTTATGTTACCTAATTTAGCTACGATAGTCTACCTATTTACTAAAATTATTAAACAATTTTGCTTTAAGTAAACAATGAGTTACAAACAAATATATTGAAAATATTTATTGTCCAAATACTTATTCCCACTAGTGTAGTGTCACAGTAGTTAGGTGTCGTTGGATTGTTGTGGATGTTTTAATTTTTCCACTAAAAATATGAGTTGTTGGCGGCGCGAGTTCCGTTTTGTAATTAACTTATTTGTGTTAAACCTTTCAACTTATCACTTTATTACAAGACACTTATTGTTATCTATTTATACACTTATAAACCGTTCTTTTAATCCTCCCGAATCAGACTGATCTTCAAATTCTGAATCCTAATCCAATCAACCTCGGCCAGAAGCTTTTCTTTGACACTTTCTGAACTTTTGATAAAAGCTTTATGCTGAAATTATTCCACTGCATTGTGAAATTCAATTATGCTGATCGATGCAGTTTTTGATTGAAGCGTAATAAGTTAGGGTTATTTACTTTAGCGGGTAGCTAAGCGGCAAAGGCAATGACAAAAACAAAGACAAAGGAAATGCGACGAGATTGAGAATTGAAATTTGTTTATAAACTGTGGAAGGGTGCTATGTTTATGGGTTGGATAACTCGAGATTGAGAATTGAAATTCCTAGGACGGTTATAATTTTTATACGGACGATTTTGAACTCTTATGGAGTTGTCTACTTCCATCGGTTCTGGTGGTGGTTGAACTTTGGAATTATTGTTAAAGTTCCAATTGTTATTTGTTCCCAAGTTCTCGTTTTGTGGCCAATTATTATTTATTCTATTTGGCGTAATATTATTCTGTCTAGGGGCAAATCTAAGGTTGTTTCCTTGATTTTTATTTTCATTCCTAAATCCATTGTACCTATTTGCAAATTGAGCTCTAAACTTGTTAGACTCTAGTTCCTGACACTTTGCCAAAGCATTTGGCAAGTCTGGTGGGTTAAGAGAGAAGAGTGTTTCTGAGATTGAACCGTTTAATCCAGAAATAAAAATTCTAAGAGAATTGTTTCTAATTGTTTTATTTGTTTCCTTGGTTATAACGTTGTCCTTTCCATAAGTCATTATAGTTTTATTTATGAGTAAAGTCATTTTCTTGTTTACTTCGTTGTAAAATTCTGTAATGGTCATACGTCCTTGTCTAAGGATGCTTAATTCTGATTCGAGTATATGGATTGGTCTTTTATCGCTATAAATATAATGGTCATACGTCCTTGTCTAAGGATGCTTAATTCTGATTCGAGTATATGGATTGGTCTTTTATCGCTATAAATAAAATCCAATCTTGAAAGAATTGCTTGAAAGTTTAAAACTGTACCATGGTTGGTTAGAGCATCGTGTGCTGCTCCCATGATTTTATTACGTAGTATTGTTAAGGCGATAAAATATTGTTCACTTTCAATTTTATATAGACTCATTGCGGTTTCTGCCGCTTCTCTCCAGCCTACATATTGTGTTATTTCACCTGTGAACTTAGGTAAGGATTTAATTACCTCTAATGTAGTTTCGCATTTTATGGTTCGGTCAATTGTTTGGATTTTATAGTCTTCCACTTCATTTCTGTTAGCGGTTAACTGCCCTTCTATCCCTTCAATATTTCTGGTCACTTCACTCAACTGTACATTTATTAATCTATTTATTAATTCCATTGTCAGGTTACTGGCGCTGGATATCCCGCCCGCAGAAAAGGTTGGTACTGAACCTCCGGTTGCCATTATTAATTTTAAATTTTCAAAACTATTTATTAAACCTACCAGATTGTTTTAAAATAAATATTGTAATGTTTAATTTTAAAGCTTGTAGTACTCTCGGTATCTTGATCTTAATTTTTAGATTCTATTTAAAGGCTTAGTGTTATTTTTTATCTGCTCACGATACTTTCCGTGGGAGTTCTTCCTTCAATGTAGTTGTCCTGATTACCTTCTGTTGGGGTCTTCCTTCAATAGGTTTGTCTTAATTATTTTTTATTGGGGTCTTTCTTCAGTTTTGTATCTAGCTGTGGCGGGGGGTTGCCTTCAGCTCTTCCTTCCTTCTTGGTGTTGATTTTTACGTTTGTTTTTTTTTGTTTTAATTGTGTTTGTAGTTGAGTTCTGATTTTTTATTATTGTGTTCTCGTAATTAGTGTTAAGTATTCAGTCCACCTTTTATATTAAATTCTTAATTGGATTATTGCATTTATTGATTTCCAATTAAGTTTATTCACGATCACTGTCACAGTAGTTAGGTGTCGTTGGATTGTTGTGGATGATTTAATTTTTCCACTAAAAATATGAGTTGTTGGCGGCGCGAGTTCCGTTTTGTAATTAACTTATTTGTGTTAAACCTTTCAACTTATCACTTTATTACAAGACACTTATTGTTATCTATTTATACACTTATAAACCGTTCTTTTAATCCTCCCGAATCAGACTGATCTTCAAATTCTGAATCCTAATCCAATCAACCTCGGCCAGAAGCTTTTCTTTGACACTTTCTGAACTTTTGATAAAAGCTTTATGCTGAAATTATTCCACTGCATTGTGAAATTCAATTATGCTGATCGATGCAGTTTTTGATTGAAGCGTAATAAGTTGGCCGTGGTTTGGTCTCCAAGCGGAAGCTGTGTTTACGTTAAGTTTGGGTTATTTACTTTAGCGGGTAGCTAAGCGCTGGCAAAGGCAATGACAAAAACAAAGACAAAGGAAATGCGACGAGATTGAGAATTGAAATTTGTTTATAAACTGTGGAAGGGTGCTATGTTTATGGGTTGGATAACTCGAGATTGAGAATTGAAATTTGTTTATAAACTGTGGAAGGGTGCTATGTTTATGGGTTGGATAACTTGCACACGTATGCTCATGCATTGTAAATTTGACAAAATATGCCCTTCACCTCAGAAGTTCTTAGACTTTAAATCTATATTATTTTTGATCAATTGGCACCATGCGAAAAATTCTTGTTTTGCATTGCCTTAACGTTATTATTATTTGAAAATAGATTAGAAATAGCCAGATCTATGTACATATTATCACAAAAATAAACTTCAAAAATTACTTTATATAAGAATATTTGTCATTAGAGTATTCATCTTGCGGCGTGAGACAAATTAATAAGGCAATGACAAATATTCTTATATAACGTCATTTTTGAAATTTATTTTTGTGATAATATGTACATAGATTTGGCTATTTCTAATCTATTTTCAAATAATAATAACGTTAAGGCAATGCAAAACAAGAATTTTTCGCATGGTGCCAATTGATCAAAAATAATATAGATTTAAAGTCTAAGAACTTCTGAGGTGAAGGGCATATTTTGTCAAATTTACAATGCATGAGCATAAGTGTGCACACATACAGATGTCTGCTATCACTTTGTGCGTTGAAAAGAGCTGTTCGCTGTAGCGCTCTTCGCTCTCTCGCTCTCTAACAAAAATTCGAGAGAGCCTGGAGCCACCTCTAGAGCCACGGCCAAAAAATCGTGTGCCAAAAAATCGTATGGCGTTACGCATCTTGTTATTCTAGGGTCTTTGCTGAAACTGTGACCCGGATATTTATATTTGTAAAATACACTCATCGATATGACAACATGAAATCCTAGCTTCGCTCCGTTAATCCATCAGAGCTCACGCCGAAGGGGTTGGTCTTTAGAAGTTAAATGTCCTGGACGGACCTGCATAGTGCTCTCATCTTAAATACTATACTCACTAAAAGAGATTGAGATTAAACGTACAAATTCTAGAGACAGACGCAGCGCTCACTGTAACGCCCAAAACTGCCACGCCTGTACCTTTGTTTTGATTTTTCTTCGTTTTATTGATAGTCTTGCCTATTTCTACCGGTGTATCAAAACCACCTACACCTACAAAACGGTCACGCCCATACTATTGAAATTTTTTTTTTTAAATACTACAGAAAAGTTTTGAAATTTTGAGTTCGCAATTCCACTAGCTGAGTAACGGGTAACTGATAGTCGGGGAATTCGACTACAGCAATCACTCTTGTTTTACAGGTTACTCTTACAGCAAAAGAGTCGAGCAACCGGTATAATAATTTTCTTTGAAAAAGGAAATATTAAGACAAATTAACTGCGATTAAGATTCAAAAATATATTTTAGCTTCCACACTTGTGTATAATTACTTTAATTACAAATATTCAGGCAATTTCAACATGCTTTGTTGAAAAAGCTATCCGTTTCTTAGGTTTCATCACTACCAGCGTTATATTTAGCTCGGCGTCCACACACATCATAGCACCGGCATTATCAAACTCCCCGCAATAATTAACGGCCGAGAAAACAGTAATTAGTTGACGTTTGGCAAAAAATTCGTAACCATCTTCAACAACTTGATGAGCACGACATATTAGATCAAAGCTAAAACGTGATAAAAATGTCTCTACGATATCAACCCCAAAGGTGAAGCTTACTCCCCGAGAATTCTTTTCCCAACCGATGGCAGTTGGATCTGGATCCGACCAAAGCAAGTCGCATAGAAGTCCGTTCCTGTCTACTTCAGCCGGTCTTTGTAAATGTTGAATATCATTCAAATTGTGCAGAGATGGACTTAGTCCTCCGTGGCAACAGAAAATCTTTGAGTTAATGATTGCAGCCACCGGAAGGCAGTCGTAGCAATCTACAAACATCCGCCATAGGCGTATAGTAAAACGTCGTTTGCACTCATCGTAAAATCCATAATAGCGATTGATAGCCGCTGATTCATGATTTCCTCGTAGTAAGTGTATGCTCGTCGGATAACGCACTTTATATGCCAGCAAGAGCGTGAGGGTCTCCACCGAGTATTTTCCTCTATCCACATAGTCGCCCAGCATCAAATAACGCTTTTTTGGGGGATGCCCAGATGTCTCGAAATAACGGAGGAGGTCATTATACTGGCCATGTATGTCCCCAAGCACGTTGACAGGAGCCTCCACAGTTAACAGCATTGGCTCTGACATAAGAACCTGGCGAGCCTGCTTTAATAATTTTATTATATCTGATTCAGGCACCATCATTTTTCTATCGATCTTCCAGCTAAGCAGCGATGCTATCATTTCGTCCAAGTACTTTTCAAACATTTGGTACTGGAATCGAAAGAACCATTTGGACATTACCTACTCCTACTTACAATTCTACGAATTATCCGTCGCCTGGTTATTATCCAAGTGAAAAAATAATAAATACAAATTAAAGTGACAGCTTTATAAATAACCTGTTTACTTGGCTATGTGCCGAGGAAAAATTAAATAATATATGTATATGTTTTGTTTTCAAATCGGAAATATAAATCGTTATTTATTTTCAAAAATTTTAAGCACAGTTTTATGGTAAGATTCTTGTCGGAAGTCTATTACTCGTAGAGTAAAATGGTATACTAGATTCGATTTTTTATTCTCATACGGCCATGTCCGTATGATCATATTAGGAACTAAAAGGCTGGAATGTTGTGATACGGCATGCAGCTTCCAGAGACTTGCCTGCGCAGCTCATGTTTGTTTCTCATACTTTTATTAGTTTTGTAAATTTCTATCTATATAACTTTGCTGGTGGAGGTACGGAGACAGAGTAAATTCTGTTCCGCATCCACGATTTATTTTGCCTTTGATTACAGTATGTGCAATATATAGGTACAATTATTTGAATTTATAGGTTTAACATTGCATGGGGTGAGTTTGGGGCTTGGGCGTGGTGAGTTAGTTTATAATTAGTATTTTTTGTATTCTTGGCTTTTAGACAGTAACATGGACTGGTAACATTAACATATTGCAAGGCTTGTTTACATTTAACAATTTAAATTAATTTACAAAAAACATTGAAATTTAGGATTAATATTGGTTAATTTGTTTCTTTTCAGGTACCCCCGCCAGAAGGACGGAAGCACCGATTCGCTGGGAGCCTCTGGCGACGTTACAGGTAAGTAGTTGTTGTACTTGACTTGGGGCTATGTTACAGG
>NC_024512.1:0-1490 GCF_000001215.4 Drosophila melanogaster | reverse complement strand
TATTTCTGCTTTATGCTCCGACCCTAGTTTGTTTTGATTTACTTTTAGTCACCTTCGTAGTCGGGTAGGATTATTCGTTGTACATTTAATGGTTGCCCTCGGAATTTTTCTATAATTTCCTGCCTGGTTAGATCGCCATTTCTATATTTTTTATTATATCGGTTTATTTCCAATTCACACCACCTATCTGGAGGCCACTTTTGGTTTTCCCTTTCCCTTCTTTCCCTCTCTTCCTGTTTTTTTATTCTTTTGAGCTCTGCCTCCTCTTCCTCTAGTCTCAGCAGGGTGGGGAGTTCAGTTTTTTTTTTTTTTTTTTAAATTTTCAACGCCTAATAGACGCTGGCATTTTTATTGTACTCTGATTTTTTTATAAAAAATATATAGTAACAATTTATGGCATATTTACATTTTTGGATTTGCGGTATTTATACGCGCTTAGTTACAAGTGTTAATTTAGGAATTACATTTACGAGAGACATTTTTGGTTAACTTGGCTGCGATTATGCGCGCATTTAAATTTAACATTACTAGGAGAAATAGTTTGCAACAATTTACAGTTTTAGATTTCTTGGTAGTCATTTTGCGCGCCATAGTTTAAGGTATCGGTTTAAGTTTAAAGTAAACATAAAAATTGCTTATCATTAGAGGGGACAGTTATAAGTAGATTTTAGAGTAATATGTAAGTTGATTTGCATTAGACAGGCGTTGGCGTGGTGTCCAGCGATGAGACTATAATGACGCCGGCGACGAAAGTTGGTTACTATCATCCGACGAGATAGATAGTACTGTTGCCCATCCTTCATTTATGTCTCCATTATGGCCGTCCATTTTGTTGTTGCGTTTCGTGTTTTTCACTTTAAATAGCTGCTGCACAGGCGCCACTGCCGGGTTAAAAAAGCTACTGACTTGTCGATTTGTGTTCGGAGCGAAGGCGGGCTGTTGGACTTCGATAAATCGACAGGAAAAACACGGCTGGTACTCGATGTTATAGTATTTTTAACCACCTGATTGTTATCGATATCCCGCGAAGCTTTTACCGGCATCGGTAGCTGGTCTCACACTCCGATTTAAATTTGGAGCGTTGGCGGGCTGTTTGACTTCGATTAATCGGAAGGAAAAAAAAAACATGGTTGGTACTCGATGTTCTAATATTTTTACCGCCAAATTGTTATCGATATACCGCGAAGCTTTTAACGGCTTCGGTATCTGGTCTCACACTCCGATTTATGTTTTGAGCGTTGGCGGGCTATTGGGCTTCGATATATCGGCAGGAAAAACATGTCTGGTACTCGATGTTCTAGCATTTTAACCGCCAAATTGTTATCGGTGTCCCGCGACGCGTTTCCCGGTATTGTTGGCATTATCGGTAGCTGGTCCCACAACTCCTAGGCAGGAAGCGTGTGTAAATTGTGTAAGTGATTAAATGTGTTATAGTTTTGAGCAGTAATTAACAATATTATTGTTGCTTTCAGTGTCGTTGCTCACAACGC
>NC_004353.4:1217662-1348131 GCF_000001215.4 Drosophila melanogaster | reverse complement strand
TTCATATATCTCAAATCGACGGCTGCTTTTACCCTGGAAAAAAAAAAGGAGCTTGGGTTATATTGAACTACACTAGGCGGCGACACACTCACCAGCAGCAGCCAGAACAACAACAGCGGCAGAAGTAGCAGGAAATTATCTCACTGCAAAATCCAATTGGCACTTTCCGAAGTCCGTATTTCTCGCCTGGCCCCTGGCCAGTAACAGGGGCCTGTGCGACGGAGATGACGACGATGATCTGCCCTGTGGACGGCCTCAAGAAGGAATCGGCCCTGTACTGCCCACCTGACCTGTGCCAGGATAGCAGCAATGTCAGCGGACCATGGATGGAAGAGGCGGCACTGGCGACGGTCCTCAGTTTTGCGGTTTCCGCGGGGCGTAGGCGCAGTAATCGGCGGCAGCAACAGTGGCGGCAGCAGAAGGGAATGTGTATCTGCAGTCGCCGAATGGCAATTTCCTGCCCAGCTGTAATGGACCGACAAATGTTTTTTGGCATGTCGACCTGTAAGAAATAAGCAAGGATAAGTTTTTTCTTTACAAGATTGTATATGAATTTGTATTTACGGACAACTGGCTTGTTTCCTGTCGACGATAAATGGCGCTTCATGTTTTCACTCTGCCAAAATCTGAGTGCAAGCATCGGGGCTGACGGGCCGAATTTGCTGATGCCTTGTACATGCTAGCATCTTTATGCCGCCGTGTAATTTTGCGACAGCAAAACACATGATGGAGAAGACGAAGGTGATCGATGGCGCCCGGATGACGGAAGCAGGCCCGTGCTACCCACTGGTCCGTTGCCAGGACAGCAGCGTTTCAATTATGCGAACAGAGGCACTGGAGCCACTTCTCAGGCGATAGGGATCATGAGGCGACGACAACTCGCCAGCAGCAGTAACAACAACAGCGGCAGCAGCGATCTCGGACTTGCTGAACATTGCGGCTTTTTCCCAGCCTGGACCGTCATCACAAACGCTCTCAAAGATCGGTGCGCCTGCAGCCTACGGAAGCGTACAACTGCCCAAAGTCGTGCTATTGCATAATGTTAGGTGTCCTGGCTGCTCCGGCGGATGAGCTCCACCCGATTGAGAGAGGTAAGAAGGCCCAGCAAGTCGCCCTTAAATAAAAGAAACAAGCATTAGACTCGGCTGAAATTGTAACATCAGTCAGACTGTACTCACGCATGCACTTAGACAAACCGAAGCCTATTCCACAAAAGGCTGTGAGTGCACCAAAGTTGACGGGCCACGCCGGCCGATGCTTGCTGCATACCGGCATCTCCGCATCAGCGACGTTACAAGCACCACTAAAATTAGAAAGAGGCTTACTATAGGCAAAGCGCAGAAAAACAAATATTACAATAAGAAATAGCACGCGATTTTTCTGCTTCGTTTCCGCTTGGTACAAGTGAGACCATTCTCCCTATATGCCATTCTAGTATATTTGCCCGATAAGCGATATGCTGGCGGCAAAAAAAAAAAAAAAGATAATAGCCGATAAGCCCGCCAAAAAAAAGCGCGAAATATCGATAACGAGCTGGCACGAAAATTGCTGGCATATCGATCAACCGCTGTGTCTTTGAGCTATCGAAAAAGCCCGCCTACGCGCCTAGCCCAAATTTGCAAGTCAGTTGAGATTATAAAACCGACAGAGGCGCGCGCGCAACAGTAGCTAAAAGTGAAGCCAGCAGCAACAACAACAACTAATGGACGGCCAGAACGTGAACCAAAGCGGAGGATGGGCATTGGTCTTATCCATCTCATCGGACGATGGTAACTGCTCATCCTTGCCGCCATAGTCTCATCGCTGGATATCAAGTCATCGCTCAACTATACCTTAAAATTACTCACCAAAACTCTTTTCTCCTTTTCCATAAGATAAAGTAAAGTAAAGTAAAGTAAAGTAAAGTAAAGTAAATTAAAGTAAAGTAAAGTAACGTAAAGTAACATAATATTTAAATTTAAATTCTACACTTGAACAATGGCGCGCAAAACTGCCGCAATGTAATTCAAAAATGTCTCCCGCAAATTTAAAACATAGATTAATACTTGTAAGTATGGCGCGCATATCTGCGGCCAAGAAATCCGAAAATGTAATTTGCCACAAATTGTCACTATATATTTTTAAGCAAAAATCAGAGGACAATAAATGCCAACGTCATTAGACGTTGAAAATATTTAAAAAAAAAAAAAAAAAAAGCAGCAACAACAACAACTAATGGACGGCCAGAACGTGAACCAAAGCGGAGGATGGGCATTGGTCTTATCCATCTCATCGGACGATGGTAACTGCTCATCCTTGCCGCCATAGTCTCATCGCTGGATATCAAGTCATCGCTCAACTATACCTTAAAATTACTCACCAAAACTCTTTTCTCCTTTTCCATAAGATAAAGTAAAGTAAAGTAAAGTAAAGTAAAGTAAAGTAAATTAAAGTAAAGTAAAGTAACGTAAAGTAACATAATATTTAAATTTAAATTCTACACTTGAACAATGGCGCGCAAAACTGCCGCAATGTAATTCAAAAATGTCTCCCGCAAATTTAAAACATAGATTAATACTTGTAAGTATGGCGCGCATATCTGCGGCCAAGAAATCCGAAAATGTAATTTGCCACAAATTGTCACTATATATTTTTAAGCAAAAATCAGAGGACAATAAATGCCAACGTCATTAGACGTTGAAAATATTTAAAAAAAAAAAAAAAAAAATTGCATAATGTTAGGTGTCCTGGCTGCTCCGGCGGATGAGCTCCACCCGATTGAGAGAGGTAAGAAGGCCCAGCAAGTCGCCCTTAAATAAAAGAAACAAGCATTAGACTCGGCTGAAATTGTAACATCAGTCAGACTGTACTCACGCATGCACTTAGACAAACCGAAGCCTATTCCACAAAAGGCTGTGAGTGCACCAAAGTTGACGGGCCACGCCGGCCGATGCTTGCTGCATACCGGCATCTCCGCATCAGCGACGTTACAAGCACCACTAAAATTAGAAAGAGGCTTACTATAGGCAAAGCGCAGAAAAACAAATATTACAATAAGAAATAGCACGCGATTTTTCTGCTTCGTTTCCGCTTGGTACAAGTGAGACCATTCTCCCTATATGCCATTCTAGTATATTTGCCCGATAAGCGATATGCTGGCGGCAAAAAAAAAAAAAAAGATAATAGCCGATAAGCCCGCCAAAAAAAAGCGCGAAATATCGATAACGAGCTGGCACGAAAATTGCTGGCATATCGATCAACCGCTGTGTCTTTGAGCTATCGAAAAAGCCCGCCTACGCGCCTAGCCCAAATTTGCAAGTCAGTTGAGATTATAAAACCGACAGAGGCGCGCGCGCAACAGTAGCTAAAAGTGAAGCCAGCAGCAACAACAACAACTAATGGACGGCCAGAACGTGAACCAAAGCGGAGGATGGGCATCGGTTTTATCCATCTCATCGGACGATGGTAACTGCTCATCCTCGCCGCCATCAGCTATAGTCTCATCGCTGGATACCACGCCAACGTCAAATGAAACCACCATAGTAAGAAGAAGCCTATATCAAACAAATGCCGACATGAAATCTTACGATTTTGAAAATATTGTATTAAATGAAAATAAAAATACCATATTGCCAGACCCTTTATTTGTTGATAAATGCGGGAGTACTGCTAATACCACAGAAGCCAATGAAAAACAGCCTGCCGATAGCCCCTTCCCCATTTCCATAAGCAAAAATTTTAGCACTTCCTCGCCACTAACACATGTAGACACGCCTACACAAGAAGATGACGCCAGTGCATTTAATACATTGAAAGCAGCCAAAACAGCTAGAATAATTTTTCCCACACACACACAGATAGAGCCCGCCAAACCCTCGCCCCCCTCCAAAGAATTAAGCTCAAACTCAGCACCCAAAACTCTTAGCTACACAGACAAAATTACAGCAACACAGAAAAATTTCCCCACTAAAACACATGTAGACACACCTACACAAGACGATGACACTAATGCAACCAAAGCATCAAAAACCGCCCAAATAGATTCATCACACTCACAACTACATGAAACCAAGCCAACACAGCCCGCCAAAAACCCTTCACCCCTCACCCAAAAGCTAACCACAAACAAAACAGCCAAGACACACACACACACAGACAAACCGACAGCGTCACAAAATCTTTTTCCCACCAAAACACATATAAACTCACCCACACAATATAACGACACTAATGCAAGCACAGCATCAAAAGACGGTAAAATAAACCTCTCTTCACACTCACACTTACGTGAAACCAAGCCAACACAGCCCGCCAAAAACCCCTCACCCCTCTCCCAGAAGCAAATAACAAGCATAGCAGCCAATACACTCACCCACACAAACAAACACACAGCATCACAAAACTTTATTCCCGCCAAAACACATATAAACATACCCACACAATATAACGACACCAATGCAACCAAAGCATTAAAAACCGCAAAACCAGCTTCTCCCTCCCACACATACTCACGCCAGACAAAACCAATAAAGCCCGCCATAAACGCATTGCATCCCGCCCAAGACACAAACCCAAGTCCAGCAATCAGTGCTGTCACTTACACAGACAAACCCACAGCTACTCAGAATATTTTTCCTGCCAAAACTTTTGCAGAGCTGGTGAGAGAAAATGCTAAACGCTCACAAACTGCAATGCAAAATCCCCCTCATGCAAAACATGACTCTGCCGCCCTCGGACGCTTACCGAGTGCAGCTAGAAAAAACCTAACTAAAACACTGAGTTCTCCTAAAACTCCTGGGAAGCGCCGCGGGGACTGTTTGGATGAGGGCTTACTTCAAACCTCTAACAAAAAGGTTAGAATACGCGACGACTTCTCTGATGATGATCTGGGGGTCACAAATCTACTCTCCGAAACACCCATATTCAAAAGCAAAGTAGCTATTAAAATTCGGCAAGACTCAAGAAGAGAATCCCTGCAGAAGTCAGTTGAAATGGACACAGCACCAGCAATTAGTCCCTCAAACACAGCAGCTGAGCCCGACCTACCGCCCTGGAAAACTGTTCCAGCTAGCAGAAAACCACCATCAATCTTCTTGTCCAATATTCAGCAGATTATCCCGCTAATAGAAAAACTAAACTATAAAGCCGGGGTAAATAGCTTTACTACCAAATCTGAACTTGGCAACAATATTAGAATCCAGGCTAAAACGATGGATGCCTATAAAGCAATTCAGAATGTCCTCCTTGGGGCAAACATTCCCCTACACTCTCACCAGCCAAAGAGCGCAAAGGGCTTCCAAATTGTAATTAGGCACCTCCACCAGTCAACCCCGACCAAATGGATTGAAAGCCAACTTCAAGACATCGGTATAGCTACAAAATTCATCAGGGCAATGCAGTTTAGGGACACGAGAAATCCTATGCGCATTCATGAGGTTGAGGTTGTACCCAAGGCTGACGGCAGCCATCTCAAGGTCCTGCTACTAAAATCCCTTGGAGGTCAAACGGTCAAGGTTGAAAGGAAACGGGTATCGAAGGATCCCACACAATGTCATCGCTGCCAATGTTTTGGGCATACAAAAAATTATTGTAGAAACCCGTTTAAATGTATGAAATGTGGCCAGCTGCACGCCACGGTTTCTTGCACTAAACCCAAAAACCTTCCGGCTACTTGTGCAAACTGCAATGGAAGCCACGTAAGCAGCTATAAAGGATGTCCTGCTTTCCAAGAAGCAAAGCAAAGACTATCTATCAACAAAACTCAATCCCTACACTCACAACCCACGCACCTTCAGACCCCCCGCAATAAACATCCCTACCCAAAACCCACCCACTTTCAGACGCCCCGCAATAAGCAGTCCTACACACACCCCCCTCCTCGAACAACAGTAAACAACACAAAATTACCTGCCAAAAGAATCCAAGGAAAAAAGTTATCGCAAAGGAACATATCTATAAATAAACGCTTAAATAGAATTAGGGCTTTTGACAAGAAACCGAGAAAGGAGACAAGCCCGCCGACAACTAGCAAAAAGGTACTGGCCTCCCTAGAAGAAAGCAGCAAAAACCCAAACAGCGTCCTAAACCCAGCCAACACCCATCTCACTCATTTCTGTCCACCCCCAATAACACAAGATATCCCTAATGACGAACCCACGGAGCCGAGTCAGGAGCAATACCTTCTAAATCGTATTGAAGGGATGGAAAAGAAGCTCAACAATCTCCTGGAAATCGTCACCCGCCTACTAAACCAAGGAAGAGAGTGTCCAAAATCTCCAAAAAATCCTTTCCGAGATCCAATCCTCATTTAAACGCTCTTGCTAGTAGCATCAGAAAGTGACGTATCTTATGACTCGGGCGTGCAACAGGGATATCCTTAAAATTGCTTTCTGGAACGCTGGTGGGATCAATAATAAAATAGACGAGCTCAAACTGTTCATTCTAAATATTGATGCCCACATAGTCATAGTCACTGAAACCAGACTTGACAACAAATCGACCAAACTAGAACTTCCAGGATATTTCACATACTTAGCCCAAAATCCTGTTTCTAGCAAGAGAGGAGGAGTCGCCACTATAGTAAACAGCAGTATCCGACACATGGCCTTAGAACCGATTGAAAAAGAATGCATACAGAGCGCCCCAATAGTCTTGCTGCCTGAAAACAACAGACGCAGCGAAATGATAGTAATAGCATCTGTCTACTGTCCGCCTTCGCTAAGCTGGTCGCCCCACCACTTTACTGACGTTCTCAATTTTGCCGAGAAAACTCTGGGAGGGCAGACAAAGTTCATTCTATGTGGCGACTGGAATGCAAAACACAGGCAATGGGGTTGTACCCGCGCCTGTCAACGCGGCACCGCACTCTACGAAGCAGTTCAAGCAGATCCCATGGCTGAGATTATTGCTACCGGCTGTGCGACACATTTCCCGCACGACACACGGAAAAACCCGTCAGCAATAGATTTCTCCATATGCAAAGGACTGGGCAGGCTCGAAAAGAGAATTTCCTCAAGTGCGGACTTATCTTCAGACCACCTTCCCATCCTGCTTGAGATCAACTTAGATACAAGCAACCTCTTTCTGCAAAAGCAAAACAATAACATCCTCAAGAAAACTACGAACATTGAGCTCTTTAAGACTGTTCTTGAAAGAAAGATACTTCTTAATACGGAGATAAGAGTAGCAGAAGACATAAATGACGCCATAAATATCTTTATCAAAAACATCAAGGACTCGGCTGATGAATCAACTCCCTCCCCAAGAATCCCTGACAACCTCAGAAGAATGCATGGACAAGCTAACAGAAATAGTCACACCCTCACACTAGACGAAAACACAAGCAGATTGTTGGAAGAAAAACGGATACTAAGTAGAATTTTTAAAGCTACTAGAACGGACGAGGACAAAGCTAAACTAAAAGCAGCTGAAAATCGACTAAAAAAAGCGGTAAAGATCTTGAGAGAAAAGAGAATTAATAAACAAATTGAAGGAATAGACACGAAAAACCCGGACAGAATGAGGAAAATGTGGAGACTGCTAGATGAAGGAAAAAAGACAAACCAACCGAACTTTCCCCTCAAACTGGAAACCAAAAGAGGCCCCAAATGGACAAAAACGATAAAGGAGACAACAGAAGCATTTGTTTCCCACTTAGAAGGAAGATTTAAGCCAAATAACAACGTACCTGATTACCACATAAATACAGTTAACTCTGGACTAAGAACAATTAAAGAAAGCATGTTAACAGAAAGATATGATGTAAACAAGAATCCCTGTAACCAACCTATCACACTAAAGGAATTAAATGACGAAATAAAAAACTTAAAGAATAGTAAAGCACCGGGAAAAGACCTTATAACAAACCAGCTTATAAAAACCCTACCGACTAAAGCTACACTGTACCTTATCCTAATCTATAACTCTATACTTAGAATTGGATACTACCCAGACGCCTGGAAACATGCCCAAGTGAAAATGATCTTAAAACCAGGGAAAAGTGTGAACGACCCGAAGTCATATAGGCCGATCAGTCTACTCTCGGGACTCTCTAAAATGTTTGAAAGACTACTTCTAAAAAGACTTTTTAGGGTAGATCTATTCAAAAAAGCCATACCACTGCACCAATTTGGCTTCAGAAAAGAGCACGGAACTGAGCAGCAAATAGCCAGGGTCACCCAGTTCATCCTCGAGGCCTTTGAGCGAAAGGAATACTGCTCAGCGGTTTTCCTTGACATCTCTGAGGCTTTCGATAGGGTCTGGCACGAAGGCCTTTTACTTAAACTAGCTAAAATATTACCATACAACCTATACATTATTCTCGAAAGCTACCTTACAAACAGAACATTTGAAGTTAAAGACCAAGCTGGAGAGACTTCGAGAGCAGGACAAATAGGCGCAGGGGTGCCCCAAGGAAGCAACCTTGGACCCATACTGTACTCTATCTTCTCCTCAGACATGCCACTCCCACACATATACCACCCCTCCCCAACAGAAAGAATTATGCTCTCAACATACGCAGACGACACTATAGTACTCAGCTCAGACATACTAGCAACTGCTGCCACAAGAAACAACGAAAACTACCTCAAGACATTTTCGGACTGGGCAGACAAATGGGGTATCTCAGTAAATGCTGCTAAAACAGGACATGTCATTTATACATTAAAAAACGACATACCTACAAATCTAAAGACCATGAAGATTAAGGGTCAAGCAATAAAAAAGGAAAGCAAGCAATCATACCTTGGCGTAATCCTTGATAGCAAGCTAACACTTAGTCCTCACGTCACGAAGGTAGTAGGTAAATACTTGACAGCCTATAGAAAAATGTCATGGATCTTAAATGAAAGAAGCAAACTCCCTACTAATACTAAGATGCTGATCCTCAAATCAGTTCTATCGCCAATATGGCAGTATGCCATAGCAGCCTGGGGTCCCCTTGTGACAGATGCACAGATAAGACGGATACAAGTTGAGGAAAACAGAAAAATGAGAGACATATGCAGAGCGGGAAGATACACGAAAAACCAAACTATAAGGGACCGCTACTGTGTCAAAACAGTAGAAGAGTTCTATCAACAGGCTGTCCACAGGTTCTCAGAAACTACAAAATCGCACCCTAATGTAGCTGTTCGCAGGATATTCTCTAGGCACTATATCCCGAACAGACTAGAAAGAAGCAGGCAGAGGTACTTGAAAATGACAATGGACCATATCACGCAAAAACAGACTGGACTGACCCTCTCACCTAAACTCTTAAAAATCCCTGATCTAGATGACTGCAGAACCTTAAAAAAGCGAAGCGAGAGAGAGAAAATAAGACAAACGCATCTAACTGAACTCCCCACCCTGCTGAGACTAGAGGAAGAGGAGGCAGAGCTCAAAAGAATAAAAAAACAGGAAGAGAGGGAAAGAAGGGAAAGGGAAAACCAAAAGTGGCCTCCAGATAGGTGGTGTGAATTGGAAATAAACCGATATAATAAAAAATATAGAAATGGCGATCTAACCAGGCAGGAAATTATAGAAAAATTCCGAGGGCAACCATTAAATGTACAACGAATAATCCTACCCGACTACGAAGGTGACTAAAAGTAAATCAAAACAAACTAGGGTCGGAGCATAAAGCAGAAATAATTAACCTAGCGGAAGGGGCGGCAAAAATATTTAAAAGAAAGGAAATAAATACAAAAAGGCTAAAGGCTAAGTTACAGGTTACATAAAAAGGGAAATGTGCTTATAGATATAATGGTAAAATTAACTTAACTAAACACCTACTGGAAAACAAAACCATGATGGCTGCGTACTTAAAACGTTTCTCCTGGCGCGATTGAAAATCCATCTTTCCTATCCAACCGAGGGATCTGCGACTGCGGCCTTCTGCCGTTCGGCTCCTGATGGATCCATCTGCTGCTGGAATGGGTGCCACACCGGCGCTCCAACCTAAAAGAAAGATAATATGTCTTAGTTTTCTTTCCCTTTTTCTCATAAAAAAACAACAGCTCATCTGGAGTCTGATAATAGCTTTAGCTCACCAAGACAGCAAAAACAACAGCATCAAGGCCAGCAACAGTGGAGGCAGAGACCAAGCGGTTTGCTGAACATTTCGCTGCCCACATCCACCATTCCTGGAGGCTCTGAATGAGGGAGCTGAAGCCTCTGAAAATTGAAGATCCTACTCCAATGTGACACTTTCGGCTCCGAGCTCAACGCCGGCGCTGCAAATCCGGCGTTATAAGGAAAGGGTGCTCCAGCTTGTGGAGTGGTCTTTCCCCAGAGGCAGCAGCAGCAGCAACGCCAGCGGCAATTGGCGACCTCTGCGTAGCCGAGTCAATCCCGTTATCGGTCCGTCTGGCGATGCGTTCCGACGCGGCGGTATGCGTCCATAGGGACCGCCTAGAATGCTTGGCCAGGAGACAGCAGTAGACCTGGGCGTGGGCGTCACCAGCAACATGGTAGCCATGCGCAGTCAATTGGCCGGTGGCAACAATCTTGCCATGCAGCAATAGCGGCGCATGCTACCCTTGGAGCGACGTCAACAGCTACATATTTTTCAACAGTGTAGCGCGACCTTTAGGCGGCTACACCTACACCAGCAGCAGCGATATTGGCAGTAGCAGCATTTAATGTCTTGCAGCAGTTTCCATTTGACAACTTCCGACGACCAGACTCCTCGCTTGGCCCCTGGCGATTCGCCCTGGAAGAAAGAAAGAAGCATGGATTAGTCAAATATCAAAGCACAACAAGCATGCACGAAATCTTCGCAACAAGGACTATTCCAAGGCAAGCGATGGTGTGTTCTTTGGCTCTACATATATCGTTGAAATCCGTCTCCAACTGCCGCGAGTCACCCACGACTTCCACTCCCTGCAGACGGACGTAATGCACTACGATGTGTAAATTTTCCGGATCCAAGTGAACGCCAGGCGGAAGAGGATTCCCTGGATGTGAAGGATCACAAACTGCTGCTTTTTCAAGAGTCCCCATTTAACAACTTCCGACGACCAGACTCCTCGCTTGGCCCCTGGCGATTCGCCCTGAAAGAAAGAAAGAAGCATGGATTAGTCAAATACCAAAGCACAACAAGCATGCACGAAATCTGCGCAACAAGGACTATTCCAAGGCAAGCGATGACGGACGGAATGCACTACTATGTGTAAATTTTCCGGATCCAAGTGAACGCCAGGCGGAAGAGGATTCCCTGGATGTGAAGGATCACAAACTGCTGCTTCTTCAAGAGGTAACCGGCCTCATTTCCACTTGGGTCACATCGATTGTGGAGGAAGCCGATTGGGACTTTGAGCGAGCCCTAAAATTGTTCATTCAGAAGAACGCTGATCACGAAATCCCAGATCTAGCATTCGCCTAGAATATGTGATCTCGTTGGACTGCGTGCTGGACTGCGGCGCATGCTTTCCCTCCCGCCAGAGACGGGATGCGCGCATCAGGATCGACGGGACAGACCGGCCGACGCCTGGCTTCACGTCGGCATCTATGCGACGACGTGATAATCAGCTTCACAGTACCTGCGGATGAGGGCACAGGCGCCAGTCCTCTGCCTAGCGACACATACACCAACAGCAACATCTAAAACAGTCGCAGTAGATGCAGGGAATTTTCTTGCTGCAGTCTCCAACTGGAAAAATCCGACGGCCCAACTCCTAGCTTAGCCCGGCCAATCTTCTTGGACTGGCAAACGATGTGATGAATCGTCCTGGAAGAAAGAAGCATGGATTATTTCTTCATACACAGCTTGTCTACTAAAATGCATTTCCCGGCAAACTGGCACTGGGGCGTTGAAAATACGACACTACTCACCAAACAGCAGCAAAAACAACAGCATCGGCAGCAGGCGACCAGCAGCTGCTCTGGCTCACCCAATGCGACAGCAATATCTGCGGCATGGCCAGCAACATGCAGCAAGCAAAAGACCGGCATGGTGGTGAACAACATATCGCTCACGCCCAACGATCTGGAAGCCCTGAGCTAGGGAACTGAGTATCCGCCAGCGGATACTTATGCAGCGGCGAGGCGTCGGAAATCCGATAGCCGGAAGAGAGGCCGGAGCAGCATGTTGGGCATTTTCGCCCCAGTAGCAGCTGCTGGGGCAGCAAGGGCAGAGGTAGCAGTGTCAGCGCTCCTGGTAAACCGGCCTTTTCTGTTGAAGACGCGGGACTGCGGCGCAATTGTTCCTGCCAACCGGGAGTTCTCTGCGCCTGAGGTCCTGTTGTGCTTCAGCGGCTCCATCTGCTGTTGCATCTGGCGCTTCTCCAACTTTCCTCCCTGAAAGAAGAGAATATTAGTAGGAGCATGAGACCAACAACAGCCCTAGCTTACCACGTCAGCGGAAACAGCAACTGCAGAAGCCCGGTAACTTTCTGATAATATGCAGCAATAAGAGCGGCTGGATCAGCATGTTGTGTAGCTTGGCCCCAGAAGCAGCAGCTGCGGTACCAAAGGCAGCGGAAGCAGGGTCAACATAGTCTGCTATGCTGTGTCCATACTAGCATAGTCAAGTCAGCGGTGGTGACGTTGCCGCAGCAGCTGATCCACAGGGTACGGCCTGGAATGTTTTGTCAGAGACGGCAGTGGCCTGGGCGTATTAGTCAGATACGCCAACAACATGATACCCATGCGCAACCATTCTTCCGGTGGCGGCATGCTCGTAAAGTAGCGGCGGCGCATGCATCTCTCGAAGCAGCAGCAGCAACAGAGGCGTCTCATAAGTGCATGCGCAGCAGCGGTAGCAGCGGTGGTGGCAGCAGCAGGGAGATTTCATTGCTGCAGTCGCCAAATTACATGCATCCTACGACTCGACTCACGCTTTTTGGCCCCTGGCCGATCTTCATATATCTCAAATCGACGGCTGCTTTTACCCTGGAAAAAAAAAAGGAGCTTGGGTTATATTGAACTACACTAGGCGGCGACACACTCACCAGCAGCAGCCAGAACAACAACAGCGGCAGAAGTAGCAGGAAATTATCTCACTGCAAAATCCAATTGGCACTTTCCGAAGTCCGTATTTCTCGCCTGGCCCCTGGCCAGTAACAGGGGCCTGTGCGACGGAGATGACGACGATGATCTGCCCTGTGGACGGCCTCAAGAAGGAATCGGCCCTGTACTGCCCACCTGACCTGTGCCAGGATAGCAGCAATGTCAGCGGACCATGGATGGAAGAGGCGGCACTGGCGACGGTCCTCAGTTTTGCGGTTTCCGCGGGGCGTAGGCGCAGTAATCGGCGGCAGCAACAGTGGCGGCAGCAGAAGGGAATGTGTATCTGCAGTCGCCGAATGGCAATTTCCTGCCCAGCTGTAATGGACCGACAAATGTTTTTTGGCATGTCGACCTGTAAGAAATAAGCAAGGATAAGTTTTTTCTTTACAAGATTGTATATGAATTTGTATTTACGGACAACTGGCTTGTTTCCTGTCGACGATAAATGGCGCTTCATGTTTTCACTCTGCCAAAATCTGAGTGCAAGCATCGGGGCTGACGGGCCGAATTTGCTGATGCCTTGTACATGCTAGCATCTTTATGCCGCCGTGTAATTTTGCGACAGCAAAACACATGATGGAGAAGACGAAGGTGATCGATGGCGCCCGGATGACGGAAGCAGGCCCGTGCTACCCACTGGTCCGTTGCCAGGACAGCAGCGTTTCAATTATGCGAACAGAGGCACTGGAGCCACTTCTCAGGCGATAGGGATCATGAGGCGACGACAACTCGCCAGCAGCAGTAACAACAACAGCGGCAGCAGCGATCTCGGACTTGCTGAACATTGCGGCTTTTTCCCAGCCTGGACCGTCATCACAAACGCTCTCAAAGATCGGTGCGCCTGCAGCCTACGGAAGCGTACAACTGCCCAAAGTCGTGCTATTGCATAATGTTAGGTGTCCTGGCTGCTCCGGCGGATGAGCTCCACCCGATTGAGAGAGGTAAGAAGGCCCAGCAAGCCGCCCTTAAATAAAAGAAACAAGCATTAGACTCGGCTGAAATTGTAACATCAGTCAGACTGTACTCACGCATGCACTTAGACAAACCGAAGCCTATTCCACAAAAGGCTGTGAGTGCACCAAAGTTGACGGGCCACGCCGGCCGATGCTTGCTGCATACCGGCATCTCCGCATCAGCGACGTTACAAGCACCACTAAAATTAGAAAGAGGCTTACTATAGGCAAAGCGCAGAAAAACAAATATTACAATAAGAAATAGCACGCGATTTTTCTGCTTCGTTTCCGCTTGGTACAAGTGAGACCATTCTCCCTATATGCCATTCTAGTATATTTGCCCGATAAGCGATATGCTGGCGGCAAAAAAAAAAAAAAAGATAATAGCCGATAAGCCCGCCAAAAAAAAGCGCGAAATATCGATAACGAGCTGGCACGAAAATTGCTGGCATATCGATCAACCGCTGTGTCTTTGAGCTATCGAAAAAGCCCGCCTACGCGCCTAGCCCAAATTTGCAAGTCAGTTGAGATTATAAAACCGACAGAGGCGCGCGCGCAACAGTAGCTAAAAGTGAAGCCAGCAGCAACAACAACAACTAATGGACGGCCAGAACGTGAACCAAAGCGGAGGATGGGCATTGGTCTTATCCATCTCATCGGACGATGGTAACTGCTCATCCTTGCCGCCATAGTCTCATCGCTGGATATCAAGTCATCGCTCAACTATACCTTAAAATTACTCACCAAAACTCTTTTCTCCTTTTCCATAAGATAAAGTAAAGTAAAGTAAAGTAAAGTAAAGTAAAGTAAATTAAAGTAAAGTAAAGTAACGTAAAGTAACATAATATTTAAATTTAAATTCTACACTTGAACAATGGCGCGCAAAACTGCCGCAATGTAATTCAAAAATGTCTCCCGCAAATTTAAAACATAGATTAATACTTGTAAGTATGGCGCGCATATCTGCGGCCAAGAAATCCGAAAATGTAATTTGCCACAAATTGTCACTATATATTTTTAAGCAAAAATCAGAGGACAATAAATGCCAACGTCATTAGACGTTGAAAATATTTAAAAAAAAAAAAAAAGCTGTGTCTTTGAGCTATCGAAAAAGCCCGCCTACGCGCCTAGCCCAAATTTGCAAGTCAGTTGAGATTATAAAACCGACAGAGGCGCGCGCGCAACAGTAGCTAAAAGTGAAGCCAGCAGCAACAACAACAACTAATGGACGGCCAGAACGTGAACCAAAGCGGAGGATGGGCATTGGTCTTATCCATCTCATCGGACGATGGTAACTGCTCATCCTTGCCGCCATAGTCTCATCGCTGGATATCAAGTCATCGCTCAACTATACCTTAAAATTACTCACCAAAACTCTTTTCTCCTTTTCCATAAGATAAAGTAAAGTAAAGTAAAGTAAAGTAAAGTAAAGTAAATTAAAGTAAAGTAAAGTAACGTAAAGTAACATAATATTTAAATTTAAATTCTACACTTGAACAATGGCGCGCAAAACTGCCGCAATGTAATTCAAAAATGTCTCCCGCAAATTTAAAACATAGATTAATACTTGTAAGTATGGCGCGCATATCTGCGGCCAAGAAATCCGAAAATGTAATTTGCCACAAATTGTCACTATATATTTTTAAGCAAAAATCAGAGGACAATAAATGCCAACGTCATTAGACGTTGAAAATATTTAAAAAAAAAAAAAAAAAAAGTGCGCCTGCAGCCTACGGAAGCGTACAACTGCCCAAAGTCGTGCTATTGCATAATGTTAGGTGTCCTGGCTGCTCCGGCGGATGAGCTCCACCCGATTGAGAGAGGTAAGAAGGCCCAGCAAGTCGCCCTTAAATAAAAGAAACAAGCATTAGACTCGGCTGAAATTGTAACATCAGTCAGACTGTACTCACGCATGCACTTAGACAAACCGAAGCCTATTCCACAAAAGGCTGTGAGTGCACCAAAGTTGACGGGCCACGCCGGCCGATGCTTGCTGCATACCGGCATCTCCGCATCAGCGACGTTACAAGCACCACTAAAATTAGAAAGAGGCTTACTATAGGCAAAGCGCAGAAAAACAAATATTACAATAAGAAATAGCACGCGATTTTTCTGCTTCGTTTCCGCTTGGTACAAGTGAGACCATTCTCCCTATATGCCATTCTAGTATATTTGCCCGATAAGCGATATGCTGGCGGCAAAAAAAAAAAAAAAGATAATAGCCGATAAGCCCGCCAAAAAAAAGCGCGAAATATCGATAACGAGCTGGCACGAAAATTGCTGGCATATCGATCAACCGCTGTGTCTTTGAGCTATCGAAAAAGCCCGCCTACGCGCCTAGCCCAAATTTGCAAGTCAGTTGAGATTATAAAACCGACAGAGGCGCGCGCGCAACAGTAGCTAAAAGTGAAGCCAGCAGCAACAACAACAACTAATGGACGGCCAGAACGTGAACCAAAGCGGAGGATGGGCATCGGTTTTATCCATCTCATCGGACGATGGTAACTGCTCATCCTCGCCGCCATCAGCTATAGTCTCATCGCTGGATACCACGCCAACGTCAAATGAAACCACCATAGTAAGAAGAAGCCTATATCAAACAAATGCCGACATGAAATCTTACGATTTTGAAAATATTGTATTAAATGAAAATAAAAATACCATATTGCCAGACCCTTTATTTGTTGATAAATGCGGGAGTACTGCTAATACCACAGAAGCCAATGAAAAACAGCCTGCCGATAGCCCCTTCCCCATTTCCATAAGCAAAAATTTTAGCACTTCCTCGCCACTAACACATGTAGACACGCCTACACAAGAAGATGACGCCAGTGCATTTAATACATTGAAAGCAGCCAAAACAGCTAGAATAATTTTTCCCACACACACACAGATAGAGCCCGCCAAACCCTCGCCCCCCTCCAAAGAATTAAGCTCAAACTCAGCACCCAAAACTCTTAGCTACACAGACAAAATTACAGCAACACAGAAAAATTTCCCCACTAAAACACATGTAGACACACCTACACAAGACGATGACACTAATGCAACCAAAGCATCAAAAACCGCCCAAATAGATTCATCACACTCACAACTACATGAAACCAAGCCAACACAGCCCGCCAAAAACCCTTCACCCCTCACCCAAAAGCTAACCACAAACAAAACAGCCAAGACACACACACACACAGACAAACCGACAGCGTCACAAAATCTTTTTCCCACCAAAACACATATAAACTCACCCACACAATATAACGACACTAATGCAAGCACAGCATCAAAAGACGGTAAAATAAACCTCTCTTCACACTCACACTTACGTGAAACCAAGCCAACACAGCCCGCCAAAAACCCCTCACCCCTCTCCCAGAAGCAAATAACAAGCATAGCAGCCAATACACTCACCCACACAAACAAACACACAGCATCACAAAACTTTATTCCCGCCAAAACACATATAAACATACCCACACAATATAACGACACCAATGCAACCAAAGCATTAAAAACCGCAAAACCAGCTTCTCCCTCCCACACATACTCACGCCAGACAAAACCAATAAAGCCCGCCATAAACGCATTGCATCCCGCCCAAGACACAAACCCAAGTCCAGCAATCAGTGCTGTCACTTACACAGACAAACCCACAGCTACTCAGAATATTTTTCCTGCCAAAACTTTTGCAGAGCTGGTGAGAGAAAATGCTAAACGCTCACAAACTGCAATGCAAAATCCCCCTCATGCAAAACATGACTCTGCCGCCCTCGGACGCTTACCGAGTGCAGCTAGAAAAAACCTAACTAAAACACTGAGTTCTCCTAAAACTCCTGGGAAGCGCCGCGGGGACTGTTTGGATGAGGGCTTACTTCAAACCTCTAACAAAAAGGTTAGAATACGCGACGACTTCTCTGATGATGATCTGGGGGTCACAAATCTACTCTCCGAAACACCCATATTCAAAAGCAAAGTAGCTATTAAAATTCGGCAAGACTCAAGAAGAGAATCCCTGCAGAAGTCAGTTGAAATGGACACAGCACCAGCAATTA
Organism: Drosophila melanogaster; assembly: GCF_000001215.4. Classification (NCBI taxonomy): domain Eukaryota; kingdom Metazoa; phylum Arthropoda; class Insecta; order Diptera; family Drosophilidae; genus Drosophila; species Drosophila melanogaster. Next base: position 1,330,157 of record NC_004353.4, on the reverse strand, counting down.
GTCCCTCAAACACAGCAGCTGAGCCCGACCTACCGCCCTGGAAAACTGTTCCAGCTAGCAGAAAACCACCATCAATCTTCTTGTCCAATATTCAGCAGATTATCCCGCTAATAGAAAAACTAAACTATAAAGCCGGGGTAAATAGCTTTACTACCAAATCTGAACTTGGCAACAATATTAGAATCCAGGCTAAAACGATGGATGCCTATAAAGCAATTCAGAATGTCCTCCTTGGGGCAAACATTCCCCTACACTCTCACCAGCCAAAGAGCGCAAAGGGCTTCCAAATTGTAATTAGGCACCTCCACCAGTCAACCCCGACCAAATGGATTGAAAGCCAACTTCAAGACATCGGTATAGCTACAAAATTCATCAGGGCAATGCAGTTTAGGGACACGAGAAATCCTATGCGCATTCATGAGGTTGAGGTTGTACCCAAGGCTGACGGCAGCCATCTCAAGGTCCTGCTACTAAAATCCCTTGGAGGTCAAACGGTCAAGGTTGAAAGGAAACGGGTATCGAAGGATCCCACACAATGTCATCGCTGCCAATGTTTTGGGCATACAAAAAATTATTGTAGAAACCCGTTTAAATGTATGAAATGTGGCCAGCTGCACGCCACGGTTTCTTGCACTAAACCCAAAAACCTTCCGGCTACTTGTGCAAACTGCAATGGAAGCCACGTAAGCAGCTATAAAGGATGTCCTGCTTTCCAAGAAGCAAAGCAAAGACTATCTATCAACAAAACTCAATCCCTACACTCACAACCCACGCACCTTCAGACCCCCCGCAATAAACATCCCTACCCAAAACCCACCCACTTTCAGACGCCCCGCAATAAGCAGTCCTACACACACCCCCCTCCTCGAACAACAGTAAACAACACAAAATTACCTGCCAAAAGAATCCAAGGAAAAAAGTTATCGCAAAGGAACATATCTATAAATAAACGCTTAAATAGAATTAGGGCTTTTGACAAGAAACCGAGAAAGGAGACAAGCCCGCCGACAACTAGCAAAAAGGTACTGGCCTCCCTAGAAGAAAGCAGCAAAAACCCAAACAGCGTCCTAAACCCAGCCAACACCCATCTCACTCATTTCTGTCCACCCCCAATAACACAAGATATCCCTAATGACGAACCCACGGAGCCGAGTCAGGAGCAATACCTTCTAAATCGTATTGAAGGGATGGAAAAGAAGCTCAACAATCTCCTGGAAATCGTCACCCGCCTACTAAACCAAGGAAGAGAGTGTCCAAAATCTCCAAAAAATCCTTTCCGAGATCCAATCCTCATTTAAACGCTCTTGCTAGTAGCATCAGAAAGTGACGTATCTTATGACTCGGGCGTGCAACAGGGATATCCTTAAAATTGCTTTCTGGAACGCTGGTGGGATCAATAATAAAATAGACGAGCTCAAACTGTTCATTCTAAATATTGATGCCCACATAGTCATAGTCACTGAAACCAGACTTGACAACAAATCGACCAAACTAGAACTTCCAGGATATTTCACATACTTAGCCCAAAATCCTGTTTCTAGCAAGAGAGGAGGAGTCGCCACTATAGTAAACAGCAGTATCCGACACATGGCCTTAGAACCGATTGAAAAAGAATGCATACAGAGCGCCCCAATAGTCTTGCTGCCTGAAAACAACAGACGCAGCGAAATGATAGTAATAGCATCTGTCTACTGTCCGCCTTCGCTAAGCTGGTCGCCCCACCACTTTACTGACGTTCTCAATTTTGCCGAGAAAACTCTGGGAGGGCAGACAAAGTTCATTCTATGTGGCGACTGGAATGCAAAACACAGGCAATGGGGTTGTACCCGCGCCTGTCAACGCGGCACCGCACTCTACGAAGCAGTTCAAGCAGATCCCATGGCTGAGATTATTGCTACCGGCTGTGCGACACATTTCCCGCACGACACACGGAAAAACCCGTCAGCAATAGATTTCTCCATATGCAAAGGACTGGGCAGGCTCGAAAAGAGAATTTCCTCAAGTGCGGACTTATCTTCAGACCACCTTCCCATCCTGCTTGAGATCAACTTAGATACAAGCAACCTCTTTCTGCAAAAGCAAAACAATAACATCCTCAAGAAAACTACGAACATTGAGCTCTTTAAGACTGTTCTTGAAAGAAAGATACTTCTTAATACGGAGATAAGAGTAGCAGAAGACATAAATGACGCCATAAATATCTTTATCAAAAACATCAAGGACTCGGCTGATGAATCAACTCCCTCCCCAAGAATCCCTGACAACCTCAGAAGAATGCATGGACAAGCTAACAGAAATAGTCACACCCTCACACTAGACGAAAACACAAGCAGATTGTTGGAAGAAAAACGGATACTAAGTAGAATTTTTAAAGCTACTAGAACGGACGAGGACAAAGCTAAACTAAAAGCAGCTGAAAATCGACTAAAAAAAGCGGTAAAGATCTTGAGAGAAAAGAGAATTAATAAACAAATTGAAGGAATAGACACGAAAAACCCGGACAGAATGAGGAAAATGTGGAGACTGCTAGATGAAGGAAAAAAGACAAACCAACCGAACTTTCCCCTCAAACTGGAAACCAAAAGAGGCCCCAAATGGACAAAAACGATAAAGGAGACAACAGAAGCATTTGTTTCCCACTTAGAAGGAAGATTTAAGCCAAATAACAACGTACCTGATTACCACATAAATACAGTTAACTCTGGACTAAGAACAATTAAAGAAAGCATGTTAACAGAAAGATATGATGTAAACAAGAATCCCTGTAACCAACCTATCACACTAAAGGAATTAAATGACGAAATAAAAAACTTAAAGAATAGTAAAGCACCGGGAAAAGACCTTATAACAAACCAGCTTATAAAAACCCTACCGACTAAAGCTACACTGTACCTTATCCTAATCTATAACTCTATACTTAGAATTGGATACTACCCAGACGCCTGGAAACATGCCCAAGTGAAAATGATCTTAAAACCAGGGAAAAGTGTGAACGACCCGAAGTCATATAGGCCGATCAGTCTACTCTCGGGACTCTCTAAAATGTTTGAAAGACTACTTCTAAAAAGACTTTTTAGGGTAGATCTATTCAAAAAAGCCATACCACTGCACCAATTTGGCTTCAGAAAAGAGCACGGAACTGAGCAGCAAATAGCCAGGGTCACCCAGTTCATCCTCGAGGCCTTTGAGCGAAAGGAATACTGCTCAGCGGTTTTCCTTGACATCTCTGAGGCTTTCGATAGGGTCTGGCACGAAGGCCTTTTACTTAAACTAGCTAAAATATTACCATACAACCTATACATTATTCTCGAAAGCTACCTTACAAACAGAACATTTGAAGTTAAAGACCAAGCTGGAGAGACTTCGAGAGCAGGACAAATAGGCGCAGGGGTGCCCCAAGGAAGCAACCTTGGACCCATACTGTACTCTATCTTCTCCTCAGACATGCCACTCCCACACATATACCACCCCTCCCCAACAGAAAGAATTATGCTCTCAACATACGCAGACGACACTATAGTACTCAGCTCAGACATACTAGCAACTGCTGCCACAAGAAACAACGAAAACTACCTCAAGACATTTTCGGACTGGGCAGACAAATGGGGTATCTCAGTAAATGCTGCTAAAACAGGACATGTCATTTATACATTAAAAAACGACATACCTACAAATCTAAAGACCATGAAGATTAAGGGTCAAGCAATAAAAAAGGAAAGCAAGCAATCATACCTTGGCGTAATCCTTGATAGCAAGCTAACACTTAGTCCTCACGTCACGAAGGTAGTAGGTAAATACTTGACAGCCTATAGAAAAATGTCATGGATCTTAAATGAAAGAAGCAAACTCCCTACTAATACTAAGATGCTGATCCTCAAATCAGTTCTATCGCCAATATGGCAGTATGCCATAGCAGCCTGGGGTCCCCTTGTGACAGATGCACAGATAAGACGGATACAAGTTGAGGAAAACAGAAAAATGAGAGACATATGCAGAGCGGGAAGATACACGAAAAACCAAACTATAAGGGACCGCTACTGTGTCAAAACAGTAGAAGAGTTCTATCAACAGGCTGTCCACAGGTTCTCAGAAACTACAAAATCGCACCCTAATGTAGCTGTTCGCAGGATATTCTCTAGGCACTATATCCCGAACAGACTAGAAAGAAGCAGGCAGAGGTACTTGAAAATGACAATGGACCATATCACGCAAAAACAGACTGGACTGACCCTCTCACCTAAACTCTTAAAAATCCCTGATCTAGATGACTGCAGAACCTTAAAAAAGCGAAGCGAGAGAGAGAAAATAAGACAAACGCATCTAACTGAACTCCCCACCCTGCTGAGACTAGAGGAAGAGGAGGCAGAGCTCAAAAGAATAAAAAAACAGGAAGAGAGGGAAAGAAGGGAAAGGGAAAACCAAAAGTGGCCTCCAGATAGGTGGTGTGAATTGGAAATAAACCGATATAATAAAAAATATAGAAATGGCGATCTAACCAGGCAGGAAATTATAGAAAAATTCCGAGGGCAACCATTAAATGTACAACGAATAATCCTACCCGACTACGAAGGTGACTAAAAGTAAATCAAAACAAACTAGGGTCGGAGCATAAAGCAGAAATAATTAACCTAGCGGAAGGGGCGGCAAAAATATTTAAAAGAAAGGAAATAAATACAAAAAGGCTAAAGGCTAAGTTACAGGTTACATAAAAAGGGAAATGTGCTTATAGATATAATGGTAAAATTAACTTAACTAAACACCTACTGGAAAACAAAACCATGATGGCTGCGTACTTAAAACGTTTCTCCTGGCGCGATTGAAAATCCATCTTTCCTATCCAACCGAGGGATCTGCGACTGCGGCCTTCTGCCGTTCGGCTCCTGATGGATCCATCTGCTGCTGGAATGGGTGCCACACCGGCGCTCCAACCTAAAAGAAAGATAATATGTCTTAGTTTTCTTTCCCTTTTTCTCATAAAAAAACAACAGCTCATCTGGAGTCTGATAATAGCTTTAGCTCACCAAGACAGCAAAAACAACAGCATCAAGGCCAGCAACAGTGGAGGCAGAGACCAAGCGGTTTGCTGAACATTTCGCTGCCCACATCCACCATTCCTGGAGGCTCTGAATGAGGGAGCTGAAGCCTCTGAAAATTGAAGATCCTACTCCAATGTGACACTTTCGGCTCCGAGCTCAACGCCGGCGCTGCAAATCCGGCGTTATAAGGAAAGGGTGCTCCAGCTTGTGGAGTGGTCTTTCCCCAGAGGCAGCAGCAGCAGCAACGCCAGCGGCAATTGGCGACCTCTGCGTAGCCGAGTCAATCCCGTTATCGGTCCGTCTGGCGATGCGTTCCGACGCGGCGGTATGCGTCCATAGGGACCGCCTAGAATGCTTGGCCAGGAGACAGCAGTAGACCTGGGCGTGGGCGTCACCAGCAACATGGTAGCCATGCGCAGTCAATTGGCCGGTGGCAACAATCTTGCCATGCAGCAATAGCGGCGCATGCTACCCTTGGAGCGACGTCAACAGCTACATATTTTTCAACAGTGTAGCGCGACCTTTAGGCGGCTACACCTACACCAGCAGCAGCGATATTGGCAGTAGCAGCATTTAATGTCTTGCAGCAGTTTCCATTTGACAACTTCCGACGACCAGACTCCTCGCTTGGCCCCTGGCGATTCGCCCTGGAAGAAAGAAAGAAGCATGGATTAGTCAAATATCAAAGCACAACAAGCATGCACGAAATCTTCGCAACAAGGACTATTCCAAGGCAAGCGATGGTGTGTTCTTTGGCTCTACATATATCGTTGAAATCCGTCTCCAACTGCCGCGAGTCACCCACGACTTCCACTCCCTGCAGACGGACGTAATGCACTACGATGTGTAAATTTTCCGGATCCAAGTGAACGCCAGGCGGAAGAGGATTCCCTGGATGTGAAGGATCACAAACTGCTGCTTTTTCAAGAGTCCCCATTTAACAACTTCCGACGACCAGACTCCTCGCTTGGCCCCTGGCGATTCGCCCTGAAAGAAAGAAAGAAGCATGGATTAGTCAAATACCAAAGCACAACAAGCATGCACGAAATCTGCGCAACAAGGACTATTCCAAGGCAAGCGATGACGGACGGAATGCACTACTATGTGTAAATTTTCCGGATCCAAGTGAACGCCAGGCGGAAGAGGATTCCCTGGATGTGAAGGATCACAAACTGCTGCTTCTTCAAGAGGTAACCGGCCTCATTTCCACTTGGGTCACATCGATTGTGGAGGAAGCCGATTGGGACTTTGAGCGAGCCCTAAAATTGTTCATTCAGAAGAACGCTGATCACGAAATCCCAGATCTAGCATTCGCCTAGAATATGTGATCTCGTTGGACTGCGTGCTGGACTGCGGCGCATGCTTTCCCTCCCGCCAGAGACGGGATGCGCGCATCAGGATCGACGGGACAGACCGGCCGACGCCTGGCTTCACGTCGGCATCTATGCGACGACGTGATAATCAGCTTCACAGTACCTGCGGATGAGGGCACAGGCGCCAGTCCTCTGCCTAGCGACACATACACCAACAGCAACATCTAAAACAGTCGCAGTAGATGCAGGGAATTTTCTTGCTGCAGTCTCCAACTGGAAAAATCCGACGGCCCAACTCCTAGCTTAGCCCGGCCAATCTTCTTGGACTGGCAAACGATGTGATGAATCGTCCTGGAAGAAAGAAGCATGGATTATTTCTTCATACACAGCTTGTCTACTAAAATGCATTTCCCGGCAAACTGGCACTGGGGCGTTGAAAATACGACACTACTCACCAAACAGCAGCAAAAACAACAGCATCGGCAGCAGGCGACCAGCAGCTGCTCTGGCTCACCCAATGCGACAGCAATATCTGCGGCATGGCCAGCAACATGCAGCAAGCAAAAGACCGGCATGGTGGTGAACAACATATCGCTCACGCCCAACGATCTGGAAGCCCTGAGCTAGGGAACTGAGTATCCGCCAGCGGATACTTATGCAGCGGCGAGGCGTCGGAAATCCGATAGCCGGAAGAGAGGCCGGAGCAGCATGTTGGGCATTTTCGCCCCAGTAGCAGCTGCTGGGGCAGCAAGGGCAGAGGTAGCAGTGTCAGCGCTCCTGGTAAACCGGCCTTTTCTGTTGAAGACGCGGGACTGCGGCGCAATTGTTCCTGCCAACCGGGAGTTCTCTGCGCCTGAGGTCCTGTTGTGCTTCAGCGGCTCCATCTGCTGTTGCATCTGGCGCTTCTCCAACTTTCCTCCCTGAAAGAAGAGAATATTAGTAGGAGCATGAGACCAACAACAGCCCTAGCTTACCACGTCAGCGGAAACAGCAACTGCAGAAGCCCGGTAACTTTCTGATAATATGCAGCAATAAGAGCGGCTGGATCAGCATGTTGTGTAGCTTGGCCCCAGAAGCAGCAGCTGCGGTACCAAAGGCAGCGGAAGCAGGGTCAACATAGTCTGCTATGCTGTGTCCATACTAGCATAGTCAAGTCAGCGGTGGTGACGTTGCCGCAGCAGCTGATCCACAGGGTACGGCCTGGAATGTTTTGTCAGAGACGGCAGTGGCCTGGGCGTATTAGTCAGATACGCCAACAACATGATACCCATGCGCAACCATTCTTCCGGTGGCGGCATGCTCGTAAAGTAGCGGCGGCGCATGCATCTCTCGAAGCAGCAGCAGCAACAGAGGCGTCTCATAAGTGCATGCGCAGCAGCGGTAGCAGCGGTGGTGGCAGCAGCAGGGAGATTTCATTGCTGCAGTCGCCAAATTACATGCATCCTACGACTCGACTCACGCTTTTTGGCCCCTGGCCGATCTTCATATATCTCAAATCGACGGCTGCTTTTACCCTGGAAAAAAAAAAGGAGCTTGGGTTATATTGAACTACACTAGGCGGCGACACACTCACCAGCAGCAGCCAGAACAACAACAGCGGCAGAAGTAGCAGGAAATTATCTCACTGCAAAATCCAATTGGCACTTTCCGAAGTCCGTATTTCTCGCCTGGCCCCTGGCCAGTAACAGGGGCCTGTGCGACGGAGATGACGACGATGATCTGCCCTGTGGACGGCCTCAAGAAGGAATCGGCCCTGTACTGCCCACCTGACCTGTGCCAGGATAGCAGCAATGTCAGCGGACCATGGATGGAAGAGGCGGCACTGGCGACGGTCCTCAGTTTTGCGGTTTCCGCGGGGCGTAGGCGCAGTAATCGGCGGCAGCAACAGTGGCGGCAGCAGAAGGGAATGTGTATCTGCAGTCGCCGAATGGCAATTTCCTGCCCAGCTGTAATGGACCGACAAATGTTTTTTGGCATGTCGACCTGTAAGAAATAAGCAAGGATAAGTTTTTTCTTTACAAGATTGTATATGAATTTGTATTTACGGACAACTGGCTTGTTTCCTGTCGACGATAAATGGCGCTTCATGTTTTCACTCTGCCAAAATCTGAGTGCAAGCATCGGGGCTGACGGGCCGAATTTGCTGATGCCTTGTACATGCTAGCATCTTTATGCCGCCGTGTAATTTTGCGACAGCAAAACACATGATGGAGAAGACGAAGGTGATCGATGGCGCCCGGATGACGGAAGCAGGCCCGTGCTACCCACTGGTCCGTTGCCAGGACAGCAGCGTTTCAATTATGCGAACAGAGGCACTGGAGCCACTTCTCAGGCGATAGGGATCATGAGGCGACGACAACTCGCCAGCAGCAGTAACAACAACAGCGGCAGCAGCGATCTCGGACTTGCTGAACATTGCGGCTTTTTCCCAGCCTGGACCGTCATCACAAACGCTCTCAAAGATCGGTGCGCCTGCAGCCTACGGAAGCGTACAACTGCCCAAAGTCGTGCTATTGCATAATGTTAGGTGTCCTGGCTGCTCCGGCGGATGAGCTCCACCCGATTGAGAGAGGTAAGAAGGCCCAGCAAGCCGCCCTTAAATAAAAGAAACAAGCATTAGACTCGGCTGAAATTGTAACATCAGTCAGACTGTACTCACGCATGCACTTAGACAAACCGAAGCCTATTCCACAAAAGGCTGTGAGTGCACCAAAGTTGACGGGCCACGCCGGCCGATGCTTGCTGCATACCGGCATCTCCGCATCAGCGACGTTACAAGCACCACTAAAATTAGAAAGAGGCTTACTATAGGCAAAGCGCAGAAAAACCAATTTTTCCATAAGAAATAGCACGCGATTTTTCTGCTTCGTTTCCGCTTGGTACAAGTGAGACCATTCTCCCTATATGCCATTCTAGTATATTTGCCCGATAAGCGATATGCTGGCGGCAAAAAAAAAAAAAAAGATAATAGCCGATAAGCCCGCCAAAAAAAAGCGCGAAATATCGATAACGAGCTGGCACGAAAATTGCTGGCATATCGATCAACCGCTGTGTCTTTGAGCTATCGAAAAAGCCCGCCTACGCGCCTAGCCCAAATTTGCAAGTCAGTTGAGATTATAAAACCGACAGAGGCGCGCGCGCAACAGTAGCTAAAAGTGAAGCCAGCAGCAACAACAACAACTAATGGACGGCCAGAACGTGAACCAAAGCGGAGGATGGGCATTGGTCTTATCCATCTCATCGGACGATGGTAACTGCTCATCCTTGCCGCCATAGTCTCATCGCTGGATATCAAGTCATCGCTCAACTATACCTTAAAATTACTCACCAAAACTCTTTTCTCCTTTTCCATAAGATAAAGTAAAGTAAAGTAAAGTAAAGTAAAGTAAAGTAAATTAAAGTAAAGTAAAGTAACGTAAAGTAACATAATATTTAAATTTAAATTCTACACTTGAACAATGGCGCGCAAAACTGCCGCAATGTAATTCAAAAATGTCTCCCGCAAATTTAAAACATAGATTAATACTTGTAAGTATGGCGCGCATATCTGCGGCCAAGAAATCCGAAAATGTAATTTGCCACAAATTGTCACTATATATTTTTAAGCAAAAATCAGAGGACAATAAATGCCAACGTCATTAGACGTTGAAAATATTTAAAAAAAAAAAAAAGACTCTCAGGCGCTAAACTAATTAAAATCAAATTTCAAGTGAACAAATAAATAGTTTAAAATTTGTCTTCCGGCTGCAAAGATAAAGCCGCGGCAACAATAAACATTTAGTGACACGCGAAAAGCGAACAATTGATTGGTTTAATACTTGTGCAAATTTGACAAGCTGCCGCCATAACAAAAAGGAGACGAAGAAACATAAAGAACAAAAGTTAAACCCACCTGCAAAGTAAAAATTTAAAAGTTCAAACAAATCATAAAATAAACCAAATAAATTAAACTAATTAAATAAACTATTACTCAACTATTAAACTAAATATATTAATAAAATAACTCGCGCTTCCTCCGGCATAATATTCTCTCGCGCAAATTTAATTAAAATCGTTCTAAGTTGACAAATTAATAGTTTAAAAATTGTCTTCCGGCCGTAATGTAATAACCGCGACAACAATAAACAATTATTGGACAACTGAAAGCGAACAATTAATCTGTGATACTTGCAACAACTACAAGCCGCCCCATAACTAAAAGGAGACGAAGAACCATAAAGACGAAAAGAAGGAAGAAAATTACAAGCGGGAAAAATTAAAAGAGGAAAAGGAGGAAAAGCAAATAAAGGAGACGACTAAACTAAGGATACGCCACAATTTAAAAACCAGGGTATTTATACCTCACAAGTATCGTTTTAAAATATATAAATCATTATGTCCACGTCCGACAACCTTTTTTCTGACGATGAGGTTCTTGCAATTTCCTCAAGCCCAGAGCAGAGATCATCCCCCTTTTATCTTAATATATCGCCCATGTCCCACGGATCTGACAATTCTCAGATTAATACAATCATTATTAATCAGAAGCAATTGTCCTCTAGCCAAGCAAATAAAAGTCCAAAAAACTCTTCAGAGGCTGCCATAAAAATTGTTAATTCCCTTTCACATAAGGGGAAAGAGAAGACAAACACCAATAATGCCCAAAAAGACCCCCTCTCGCTCACTAATACTGTTGCAGCCACTGTTGGCGCCAAAAGCAGCATCACGAAGGGGAAATTGCCTTCTCCTCCATCCACCTCACACACATTTAAGGGGAAATTACTCCCAAAAATGACCCACACTAATGCAGCTGCAGTCACTAATACCGACGCTTCTCTAAGAGAGAATATATCCACCATAGCGACAGGCACTAATGCAGCTGCAGCCACTAATACGGATGCAGAATTAAAAAGCGCCAAACTAAGCGACGCTTTGGGAAATTTCCCCTCCCTCTCATATAGCGATGGTAGCATTAATCTTAGCTCTTCTACCAAAATCGGATGCAATAAAATTTCCCCTCTTCCTTATGCACATACTAACACAAGCAAGGCCACAAACATAAGCGTAGAAAGGCGCTCAAAATGTTCCGCGCTTGTTAATTCTGACGCAAGCTCCAAAAAAGCTAATGCTAGTGACAGTGGGGAAATTCTCTCCTCACAAATACAAATTGACAAACATAAGCAAGAGGAAAGGCCAAGCACTACTCTTAACGCTTTTTGGTCTATTTTCAACCCCAAGCCGGACGTTTCAAAACTTAGTTTAAATAGGAAACTCACCAATCGCAATGCAAATATTGGGAAAAGAAGCATTTCCCCTCACCAAAGAAATACTTCTTTACGCCATTCTGCTCAGGGCGATTTAAATTCAAAGCCCAACTCTAGCGCCATGCCCACTGTGGGGAATTTATCTGCAACCCGCACACTAAGCCGGCCTGCAGCCAAGCGGGATTTATTTAAATCACCCTCCAAAAGCCCTGACGAGCAGCCTATGAGTTTTTCGGAAGTGGTTGCTGGAACGGGTACAATTACTGTGGCATCTCCTGATCCAGCACCACAATCTAAGACTCCAGGCAAGCGGACAAATGACGATCTAGACAGCTCAAGCTTTAAGACACCCAACAAAAGATTATGTGCTACAACGAATTTTATAACTCCCAGCATTTTTCCTCCGCTCATCACACCTGTTTTCAAAAGCAAGGCAGCTCAATCTGTTTACGAGGAATCTAAAGCCAGAAATGGACCCCCCCGCCAGCCGTTACCCTGCAGCATCAATGCATCTGCTCGCAGCACAGCGGCGCCACACGGGATTGCCCCCCTACCCCCTCAAAACTCAGATCTAGAGCTGCCTCCCTGGAAAATTGTGCCCCAGAGCCGCAGAGCACCTCCCATCCTTGTCGATAATGTAAAGGAAATAGTCCCACTCCTGGAAAAGCTCAATTATACAGCAGGAGTCTCCAGCTACACCACAAGGGCAATAGAAGGGAACGGGGTCAGGATCCAGGCCAAGGACATGACCGCCTTCCACAAAATTAAAGAGGTACTAACAGCAAACGGCTTCCCTCTTTTTACTAACCAGCCCAAGTCCGAAAGGGGCTTCCGAGTAGTCATCAGACATCTTCACCATTCCACTCCATGCTCGTGGATAGTTGAGGAACTGCTGAAGCTCGGATTCCATGCGCGCTTCGTCAGAAATATGACGAATCCGGCCACAGGTGGCCCCATGAGAATGTTTGAAGTGGAGATCGTCATGGCCAAAGACGGCAGTCACGACAAAATAATCTCACTCAAACAAATCGGTGGGCAAAGGGTGGATATAGAAAGGAAAAACAGGACACGGGAGCCGGTCCAGTGCTACAGATGCCAGGGCTTCAGGCATTCAAAAAACTCTTGCATGAGGCCGCCAAAATGCATGAAATGCGCTGGCGATCACCTGTCATCCTGTTGCACCAAACCAAGATCCACCCCCGCCATCTGCATCAACTGCTCTGGAGAGCACATTAGTGCTTACAAGGGATGCCCCGCTTATAAGGCCGAAAAACAAAAGCTTGCAACAAATAATATAGATATAAATAAAATAAGAGCAATCAAAGACGCAACTAATAATTTTTATAGACGACAAGGCCCCCCTCCACGCAACAATACCCCTCGACTACCACATAGCTCAGCAATCCTGACCAGATCTATTGCTGAAGCTCGCCAGGAGGCAGCCAGAAAGTCGATGTTAAACCCTTTCCGGCAAAATATGAACGACAGAAGGCCACGATTTTCCTCGCATGACACTGCCATTCAGAAGCGACTGAATAAATGGCGACGAAACACAAATAAGATACCGAAAAAGGGTATAAAGAACAATGCAAAGACACGACCTGTATCCAAGCCAAGCAACCCAGCGCAAAAACATCTGGAAAACTACCAGGACATGCTCCGAAAAGAAAGGAGTGAAATAAATGGCCAGGAACCTGAAAAAGGTACCCCAAACCCCATGCAAGTCGGCAATGACAGCCCTCCGACCACCAGCAGAGCCGCCAGAGCTAGTTTCAAACCAAGAGTCATTGAAGAAAACACGCCACTGCCAAGAAACCCCAACCCATACCTACAAAAAAGCTTCTCGGACGACCCCACCACAAACCTAGCAAATAGAGTCGATAATTTAGAGCAAAAAATTGACATTTTAATGGCATTAATTATAGAAGGAAGGAATAACAACATTGATATGGATACATCCACTTAAATCTACATTTGCTTATTTCTATTTTTGACTATATCTATTCCGATGAATAGTGCACCTCCGTCTGGTCTCAATTTCCTTCTTGACATCATCCTCCTCCAAGCAAAGCCTAATTTATTGGGGAAAATAAATCAATTAGATGATGGCATAAAAATTTTATATTACAACTCACCTTAACGCACCCGATAACAAGCCTATGACAACGCACTCCAGCTGATCCGGACGAAACATAAAAGATGAATCGGTAGATAGATATAAAAGGATTAGTGCGGCAGAAACATGATGAATTTAAGGCGACTCACTGCAGCAATTTATGCACAACGTCACTTACCTGAACTTTCTTGCCATGCGTTCCTTTTGAAATATCCCTCATCACCGCTGCAATCTACATACATGGATACAGCGCAAAAGACGGTCAACCACGTCGTCTCCGAGTCGTTCAGGACACCTTGCTGCTCTCAATAACCTCCAGCCTGACGAGCGCCAACAGCGAGTTGACGCTAAAACCTAAAAACAAACAACAACAAATTAAATACAAACAAATAAAATAAAATCAAACAAAACACTTACTTCACTGACAACAGCCAATTGCTGATCCACATTCAACGCAACAGACAACAGGAGACGGGCCCCGCAAACGCAAAACAAAATCGCCAATTTTTGCGATTTTAAATACAAAAAATCGACAATTTTACTAAGCCCTCTCCATCTCCTGATGCCACCGCCACAATAAGGATCACTAGCGCGGCGCTGATGCCACATCAATAAACCGCAATATTTGTCCTCAAAACGTATACTTCTTCTCAGTATCGCAACTTCTACGAATTTCCCGCTAACCTACAATGAAAGGAAAATCAATAAGAATGTGATACAAAAAATTAATCAAGGGCAAATAGAAAATAGCTTACCGGACAGGCATACTAGCAGATGCTAATATGCAACTCCATCCTTCTGAGACAAATACGCAACTCCTTTTTTCCAAGATTGCAAATACTGAAACAAGGAAGCACAAGCCAATACTGGGAATTATTTAATTAAACAAAATACTTATCTAATTGCCAATTCGACGACTCCAAATCCACGGCACACCGGTCGCGATGGCCCATAAATAAAAGGCCTCCTAATAAATTACAAAAAGTATCTGAAAAACAAAAAATTAACGCAATCATAAAAACAAAAACAATCATAATACTCACCTACAGATTAGCTTCCACCGAATGTACCTGAAATACAAAAACAATAATTAATGCAATTAATAAATCAAATAAATACAAGTATAATACTTACCTCAAAATGACCTCCCAGCTAATGTACCTGAAATATAAAAACAAAGAATTAATGCAAATAAATAAATCAAATAAAACAAATATAATACTTACCTCCAAATTACCTACCAGCTAATGTACCTGAAAAAACAAAAATTATTACAATCTTAAAAACAATTAACAAATGCAATACTTATTAAATTTTAATTTTGTATTCATTTCCATGGCCCAAATCGTTGCGATGGTCCTCGGCAACAAATCCTGTTACGGCGGCTTCAAGCTGCCAATCCCGACGCACCGCCACAAGAAGACAAATTCCAACCCTATAACGCCAGCAGCTCCAAAACGACGCAAAGTCCTCTGCACGGGATCCAACTTTCCTCTTCTTGACGACCGGCGAAGCTGCCCTGCAATTTAATAAATTTATTAAACAACTGCAAACATCTACCACTGAGGGTGGTAGAGACAACCACCAAATGACAGCGGCGCGGGATGCAGCCACCATCTTTGAACTACCTGCAACGTTGGCCGGACATACATGTTGCAAGTGGCGCGCACCCAGCGCCTGCAACAGGTCCCTGCCAAAAATCAACAAATACTCACCTGCAACGTCTCCTGAAGCTTCCTGCGACTCGGTGCTTCCGTCCTTCTGGCGGGGGTACCTGAAAAGAAACAAATTAAGCAATGTTAGTCTTAAATGTCAATGTTTTTTGTAAAATAATTTTATTTATAAAATGTAAACATACCGTGCAAAATGATAATGTTACCAGTCTATGTCACTGTCAAAAGCCTAAATGTACAAAAAATACTAGCTACTTTAACATTAACATTAACTATGTCCAACCCCCAAACTCACCACATGCAATGTTAAAATCTAAAAATCGAAATTATTGTACCTATATATTACTAAAACTGTAATCAAAGGCAAAATAAATTGTGGATGCGGAACAGAATTTTATTCTGTCTCCGTACCTCCACCAGCAAAGAAAAAAAAAATCCGTACCTCCACCAGCAAAGTTAAAAAAAATAAATTGTGGATGCGGAACAGAATTTATTCTGTCTCCGTACCTCCACCAGCAAAGTTAAAAAAAACCAGCAAAGTTAAAAACTCCACCAGCAAAGTTAAAAAAAGTTAAAAAAAACAAAGTTAAAATAAACAAAATAAAATAAATTAAACAATTAAATTAAATAAAATAAATTAAACAAATAATTAAACTAAACTTATTTAACAACATAATCCGCGCTTCCACCTGCAAAATTTTTTCTGACGCGCAAATATAATTTAAATCGCCTTTTCATTTTGACAAATTAAAAGTTTAAATATTGTCTTCCGGCCGCAAAGTTAATACCGCGACAATAAAAAACAATTAATCGACAAACGAAAAGCGAACAGTTATACTTGTGCAAAATCGACAAGCTGCCGTTATAACAAAAAGGAGACGAAGAACCAAAGATTAAAGTTAAATCCACCAGCAAAGTTAAAGTTCCAACCAAACAATAAAACAAATTAAATAAATAAATTAAACTAATTAAATAAACTAGTAAATTGAACCTATTTAACAAAATAATTCGCGCTTCCACCTGCATAATTTTCTCACGCGCAAATTTAATTTTAAATCGCCTTTTCGTACGAGAAATTAAAGTTTAAAATTGTTTTCCGGACGCAAAGTTAAAACCGCGACAACAATAAACATTTAGTGGACAAACGAAAGGTGAACAATTAATTGTGTAATAATTGTGCGAATTGACAAGCTGCCGCCATAAAAAGAAAATCCATAGAGACGAAAAGAAGAAAGACGCCCGCAACAAGGAAAATTTAAAGGAAGGAGAGGAGAAAGGCCAATAAAGGAGACGATCTAAACGAGAGGAGACGCCACAAATTAAAAGCCAGGGTATTTATACCTAAAAGTATCATTTATTACATTAAAAATTAGTAAATACCATGTCTGACCACCACCTATTTACTGATTCCTCTTCTGACGGCGAAATACACTCAATTACATCAAGCCCAGAACAGCGAAATTCCCCATTCCACCTTGAAATATCGCCCATGTCCCACGGATCTAATAATTCTCAGTCTAATACAAGCATTATTAGTCTGAAGAAATTGCCCTTACAACCAGCAAATAAAAGTTCAAAAAACTCTTCTGGGGCTGCCATAAAAATTGTTAATTCCCTTTCACATAAGGGGAAAGAGAATTCAAACACTAATAATGCCCAAAACGACCCCCTCTCACTCACCAATACTGCTGCAGTCACCAAAGGCGCCAAAAGCAGCATCTCGAAGGGGAAATTGCCTTCTCCTCTATCCACCTCATACACATTTAAGGGGAAATTACACCCAAAAATGACTCACACAAATGCAACTGCACTCACTCATACCGACGCTTCTCAAAGAGAGAAAATACCCACCCCAGCGACTTGCACTAACGCAGCTGCAGCAACTAATACGGACACAGATGTAAAAGGCGCCAAACTGAGCGATGCCATGGGAAATTTCCCCTCTCTTTCACACAGCGATAGCATGGACAAAAACCTCAGCTCATCCACCAAAATTGGACCCAATGCTCTTTCCCCTCCTACTTACACACACACACAAACAAGCAAAGCAACTTACACAAACTTAGAAGGCTGCTCTAAAATTCCCGCGCTTGCCAATTCTGACGCACATTACAAGAATGCCAATGTTAGTAACAGTGGGGAAATCTTCTCCCCACAAATACAAATCGACGAACACAAACAAGAGGAAAGGCCGAGCACAACTCTCAATGCTTTTTGGTCAATTTTCAACCCCAAGCCGGACATTTCTAAACTTAGTCTAAACAAGAAACCCGCCAACCGCTCTGGAAATACTGGGAAAAGAAGCATTTCCCCACATCAAAGGAATGCTTCCTTACGCTCTTCTGCTCAGGTTGATTCAAATTTAAATCCCAACACTAGCGCCATGCCCACTGTGGGGAATTTACCAGCAGCCCGCACACTTAGCCGGCCTGCTGCAAAGCGGGATTTATTTAATTCATCCTCCAAGAGCCCAAACGAGCATCCTATGAGTTTTTCGGAAGTGGTAGCTGGAACAGGTCCAGTTTCTGTGGCACCCTCTAATCCGGCACCACTGACGAAAACTCCAGGCAAGAGGACAAATGGCGAACTGGACTCCTCCAGCTTTAAGACTCCCAACAAACGACTATGCGCTACATCAAACTTTAAAACTCCCAGCATTTTTCCTCCTCTTATCACACCTGTTTTTAAAAGCAAGGCAGCTCAATCTGTTTATGAGGAATCAAAAGCCAGAAATGGACCCCCCCGCCAGCCGTTACCCTGCAGCACCAATGCCTCTGCTCGCAGCGCAGCGGCGCCACCCGGGATTGCCCCCCTACCCCCTCAAAATACAGATGCAGAGCTGCCACCATGGAAAATCGTGCCCAAGAGCCGTAGAGCACCCCCTATCCTAGTCAACGACGTGAAGGAAATTGTCCCGCTGCTGGAAAAGCTGAACTACACAGCAGGAGTATCCAGCTACACCACCAGGGCAATAGATGGGAATGGGGTCAGGATCCAGGCCAAGGATATGACTGCCTTCAACAAAATTAAAGAAGTCCTGGTGGCAAACGGTTTTCCATTATTCACCAATCAGCCCAAATCTGAGAGAGGATTCCGAGTCGTCATCAGACACCTCCATCATTCCACACCATGTTCGTGGATAGTCGAGGAGCTGCTGAAGCTCGGATTCCAAGCACGCTTCGTTAGAAATATGACGAATCCAGCTACAGGTGGCCCCATGCGAATGTTTGAAGTTGAGATAGCCATGGCCAAAGACGGCAGTCACGACAAAATAATCTCATTCAAACAAATCGGTGGGCAAAGAGTGGACATTGAAAGGAAAAACAGGACACGGGAGCCGGTCCAGTGCTACAGATGCCAGGGCTTCAGGCATGCCAAAAACTCTTGCATGAAGCCGCCACGATGCATGAAATGCGCTGGCGATCACCTGTCATCCTGTTGCACCAAGCCAAGATCCACCCCTGCCACCTGCGTCAACTGCTCTGGGGAGCATATTAGTGCATACAAGGGATGTCCTACCTACAAGGCCGAAAAACAAAAGCTGGCGGCAAACAACATAAACCTAAACAAAATAAGAACATTCAAGGACGCAACAAATAACTATTATAGACGTCAAGGCCCCCCTCCACACAATAACACCCCTCGGCTGCCACATAGCTCAGCAATCCTGAGCAAATCAATCGCTGCAGCTCGCCAGGAGGCCGCCAGAAAGTCGATGCTAAATCCTTATTGGCAAAACTCAAACGACAGAAAGCCACGCTTCTCCTCCCATGACATGGCCATTCAGAAACGACTGAATAAATGGCGCCGGAACTCAAGCAAGATACCCAAAAAGGGTAGGATAGCTTCAAAGGACAACGCAAAGCCACGACCGGTATCCAAGACAAGCAACCCAGCGCAAAAACATCTGGAAAACTACCAGGACATGCTCCAAAAAGAAAGGAGTGAATTAAATGACCAGGAACCTAAAAAAGGTACCACAAATCCCATGCGAGTCGGCAAAGATAGCCCTCCGACCACTAGCAGAGCCGCCAGAGCTAGCTTCAAGCCAAGAATCATTGACGAAATGACGCCATCCCCTAGAAATCACAATCTGTATTTGCAAAAAGGCTACTCGGATGACCCCACCACAAACCTAGCCAATAGAGTCGACAACTTAGAGCAGAAAATTGACATTTTAATGGCGCTAATCATACAAGGAAGGAATAATAACAGTGACATGGATACATCCACTTAAATTTAGATATGCTTATATCTATTCTTAATTATATTTATATCCGATAATAAGCGCACTTTCGCCTACTCCCAAATACATTCATCGACACCACCTTCCTCCATGCAAAGCCTAAAACAAATAAATGGAAAAATAAATTAATTAGACGGAAGGCATAAAAACACAAACACTACTCTCACCTCAACGTACCTGGATAATTAAGCACATGACAACGCCCACCAGCTGATCCTGACGAAGCGATACGAAGAAGAACAACACCAAGAATCGGAAGATCGATATAAATAAGATTAGTGCGGCAAAAGCAGGATGAGTATAAGGCGACTCGCTGCAGCAATATATGCACAACGTCACTTACCTGAATTTTCTTGCCGCACTGTCTTCTGAAGTATCCTTCCTCACCGTTGCAATCTACACATGTTGACGAACTGCAAAAGATGGGCCATCTATGTTGCCTCTGTGTCGATCAGGACACTGTGCAGCTCACATAAACTTCCAACTTAACGAGCGCCAACAGCGAGTTGACGCTAAAACCAAAACCCTAAAAACAAACAAATCATTAAATACAAACAAATAAAATAAAATTAAAACAAACTACCTACCTCAACGACCGCAGCAAATTGCTGACCCACATCCAACGCAACAGACAACAGGAGACGGGCTCCGCAACGCAAAACAAAATCGCCAATTTTGCGATTTTAAACACAAAAAATTGACAATCTTACGACGCCGTCTCCATCTCCTGATGCCACTGCGTTAATAAGGATCATTAGCGCGAAGCTGACGTCACATTAACAAGCTGCAAAAATCATCCTCAAAATCTATACTTCTCGTCAATACCGTATCTTCCACGAATTTTCCGCTTACCTGCAATGAAAGGAAAATC
This sequence comes from Drosophila melanogaster, assembly GCF_000001215.4. Classification (NCBI taxonomy): domain Eukaryota; kingdom Metazoa; phylum Arthropoda; class Insecta; order Diptera; family Drosophilidae; genus Drosophila; species Drosophila melanogaster. The sequence goes on along the minus strand of NC_004353.4, from coordinate 1,309,659 downwards.
AATAAGAATGCGATACAAAAATTAATTAATGACATATAAATAATAGCAAACCGGACAGACAAAGTAGCAGATACTAATAGACGGCTCCATCCTGCTGACGACAAACACGCAACTCCTTCTTCCAAGACTGCAATGCTGAAACAAGGGAACACAAGCTAATACTGGGAAATACAAAATTTAAAATATAATACTTATCTAATCGCCAACTTAATGATTCTAAATCTACGGCATCCCAGTCGCGACGACACAAAAATAAAGGTCTTCCAATTCAGCCTTTACTAAACGTACCTGATAAACAAACAATTAATGCAATTATAAAAACAAATATAATACTCACCCCAGACTAGCTCCCTCCAAACGTACCTGAAAAACAAAATCAAAATTAAATCAAACATAAAAACAAATAAATAATAAAATAATACTTACCTCAAAACTACCTCTCACCAAATGCACCTGAAAAAATAAAATAAAAACAAATTAACGCATTCACAAAAACAAATAACTAATGTAATACTTACCTAATTATAACTTTACATTTATTTCATGCCCGTATCGTTGCGGCGGTCCTTGGCAACAAATCCCGGTCCGGCGGCTCCAAGCTGCCAATCCTGACTCAATCGCCACAAGACGCGGCGCACCTGGCTACTCTCGGCGAACAACCGAGCTGCAATTCCCTCCGACGACTTCTTGGCCACAACAAGACGGATCCCTCCTACATATTGCCAGCTGTCTATAAAAATGCAATGACTGCTGCGCTGGACCCTCACACTGACGACACAACGAAATTCCACCAAATGACAGCGGCGCGGGATGCTGCAACCGAGAACAAATTATCTGCAACGCCAGCCGGACATACTTGTTGCAAGTGGCGCGCTTCCAGCGGCCGCAACAGACCACAGCCATCATACAACAAACACATACCTGTGACTACTCCTGAGGTTCCCAGCGACTCGGTGCTTCCGTCCTTCTGGCGGGGGTACCTAAAAAGAATCAATCAAGCAATGTTAGTCTTAAATATCAATGTCTTTGGTAAAATAATTTTATTTATAAAATGTAAACACAACATACAATGTGATAATGTTACCAGTCCATGTTACTGTCGAAAACCCAATGTTTACAAAAATACTTACTTTTAATATTAATACTAAATCTATGTGCAATCCCCAAACTCACCCCACGCAATGTACTCTCAAAAATTCAAATTATTGTACCTACATATTGCATACTATGTAATCAAAGGCAAAATAAATTGTGGATGCGGAACAGAACTCATTCTGTCTCCGTACCTCCACCAGCAAAGCAATCTGCAACGCCAGCCGGACATACTTGTTGCAAGTGGCGCGCTTCCAGCGGCCGCAACAGACCACAGCCATCATACAACAAACACATACCTGTGACTACTCCTGAGGTTCCCAGCGACTCGGTGCTTCCGTCCTTCTGGAGGGGGTACCTAAAAAGAATCAATCAAGCAATGTTAGTCTTAAATATCAATGTCTTTGGTAAAATAATTTTATTTATAAAATGTAAACACAACATACAATGTGATAATGTTACCAGTCCATGTTACTGTCGAAAACCCAATGTTTACAAAAATACTTACTTTTAATATTAATACTAAATCTATGTCCAATCCCCAAACTCACCCCACGCAATGTACTCTCAAAAATTTAAATTATTGTACCTACATATTGCATACTATGTAATCAAAGGCAAAATAAATTGTGGATGCGGAACAGAACTCATTCTGTCTCCGTACCTCCACCAGCAAAGTTAAAAACTCTGTCTCCGTACCTCCACCAGCAAAGTTAAAAAAACATTCTGTCTCCGTACCTCCACCAGCAAAGTTAAAAGTTAAAAAAAGCTAAAAAAACCAGCAAAGTTAAAAAATAAAATCCACCAGCAAAGTTAACATTAAATAAATAAATAAAATACATTAAACAATTAATTAAATAATTAAATAAATAAAATTAATAAAATAATCACGCTTCGCTTGCCAAAGACTCTCACGCGCAAAACTAATTAAAATCAATTTTCAAGTGAACAAATAAATAGTTTAAAATTTGTCTTCCGGCTGCAAAGATAAAGCCGCGGCAACAATAAACATTTAGTGACACGCGAAAAGCGATCAATTGATTAGTTTAATACTTGTGCAAATTTGACAAGCTGCCGCCATAACAAAAAGGAGACGAAGAAACATAAAGAACAAAAGTTAAACCCACCTGCAAAGTAAAAGTTAAAAATTTCAAATAAACTATAAAATAAACCAAATAAATTAAACTAATTAAATAAACCATTACATAACTATAAAATTAAATATATTTAATAAAACAACTCGCGCTTCCACCGGCACAATATTCTCTCGCGCAAATTTATTTAAAATCGTTCTAAGTTGACAAATTAATGGTTTAAAAATTGTCTTCCGGCCGTAATGTAATAACCGCGACAACAATAAACAATTAGTGGACAACTGAAAGCGAACAATTAATTTGTGATATATTTGTGCAACAACTACAAGCCGCCCCACAACTAAAAGAAGACGAAGAACCATAAAGACGAAAAGAAGGGAGAAAATTACAAGCAGGAAAAATTAAAAGAGGAAAAGGAGGAAAGGCTAATAAAGGAGACTACTAAAACCTAAGGATACGCCACAAATTAAAAACCAGGGTATTTATACCTCACAAGTATCGTTTTAAAATATACAAATCCCTTTTAAAATATATAAATCATTATGTCCACGTCCGACAATCTTTTTTCTGACGATGAGGTACTCTCAATTTCCTCAAGCCCAGAACAGCGATCCTCCCCATTCTACCTAAATATATCGCCCATGTCCAACGGATCAGATAATTCTCAGATTAATACTATAATTTTTAATCAGAAGAAATTGCCCCCAAGCCCAGCAAATAATAGCTTAAAAAACTCTTCTGGAGCTGCAATAAAAGTTGTTAATTCCCTTTCACATATGAGGAAAGAGAAGACAAACACCAATAATGCTCAAAAAGACCCCCTCTCGCTCACCAATACTGACGCAGCCACTATTGGCGCCAAAAGCAGCTTCTCGAAGGGGAAATTGCCTTCTCCTCCACCCACCACACACACACACAAAGGGAAATTACTCCCAACAATGACTCAATCTAATGCAGCTGCACTCACTAATACCGACGCTTCTCTAAGAGAGAATATACCCACCACAGCGACAGGCACTAATGCAGCTGCAGCCACTAATACGGATGCAGAATTAAAAAGCGCCAAACTAAGCGACGCTTTGGGAAATTTCCCCTCCCTCTCACATAGCGATGGTAGCATTAATCTTAGCTCCTCTACCAAAATCGGATGCAATAAAATTTCCCCTCTTCCTCATGCACATTCTAACACAAGCAAGGCCACAAACATAAGCGTAGAAAGGCGATCAAAATGTTCCGCGCTTGTTAATACTGACGCAAGCTCCAAAAAAGCTAATGCTAGTGACAGTGGGGAAATTCTCTCCTCACAAATACAAATTGACAAACATAAGCAAGAGGAAAGGCCAAGCACAACTCTTAACGCTTTTTGGTCGATTTTCAACCCCAAGCCGGACGTTTCAAAGCTTAGCTTAAATAGGAAACCCACCAATCGCAATACAAATACTGGGAAAAGAAGCATTTCCCCACACCAAATAAATAATTCTTTATGCCCTTCTGCTCAGTACGATTTAAATTTAAAATCCAACTCAAACGCCATGCCCACTGTGGGGAAATTACCCCCAGCCCGCACACTAAGCCGGCCTGCAGCCAAGCGGGATTTATTTAAATCACCCTCCAAAAGCCCAGACGAGCAGCCTATGAGTTTTTCGGAAGTGGTTGCTGGAACGGGTACAATTTTTGTGGCATCTCCTGATCCAGTACCACAATCTAAGACTCCAGGCAAGCGGACAAATGACGATCTAGACAGCTCAAGCTTTAAGACACCCAACAAAAGATTATGTGCTACAACAAATTTTAAAACTCCCAGCATTTTTCCTCCGCTCATCACACCTGTTTTCAAAAGCAAGGCAGCTCAATCTGTTTACGAGGAATCTAAAGCCAGAAATGGACCCCCCCGCCAGCCGTTACCCTGCAGCATCAATGCATCTGCTCGCAGCACAGCGGCGCCACACGGGATTGCCCCCCTACCCCCTCAAAACTCAGATCTAGAGCTGCCTCCTTGGAAAATTGTGCCCCAGAGCCGCAGAGCACCTCCCATCCTCGTCGATAATGTAAAGGAAATAGTCCCACTCCTGGAAAAGCTCAATTATACAGCAGGAGTCTCCAGCTACACCACAAGGGCAATAGAAGGGAACGGGGTCAGGATCCAGGCCAAGGACATGACCGCCTTCCACAAAATTAAAGAGGTACTTACAGCAAACGGCTTCCCTCTTTTTACTAACCGGCCCAAGTCCGAAAGGGGCTTCCGAGTAGTCATCAGACATCTTCACCATTCCACTCCATGCTCGTGGATAGTTGAGGAACTGCTGAAGCTCGGATTCCATGCGCGATTCGTCAGAAATATGACGAATCCGGCCACAGGTGGCCCCATGAGAATGTTTGAAGTGGAGATCGTCATGGCCAAAGACGGCAGTCACGACAAAATAATCTCACTCAAACAAATCGGTGGGCAAAGGGTGGATATAGAAAGGAAAAACAGGACACGGGAGCCGGTCCAGTGCTACAGATGCCAGGGCTTCAGGCATTCAAAAAACTCTTGCATGAGGCCACCAAAATGCATGAAATGCGCTGGCGATCACCTGTCATCCTGTTGCACCAAACCAAGATCCACCCCCGCCACCTGCATCAACTGCTCTGGAGAGCACATTAGTGCTTACAAGGGATGCCCCGCTTATAAGGCCGAAAAACAAAAGCTTGCAACAAATAATATAGATATAAATAAAATAAGAGCAACCAAAGACGCAACTAATAATTTTTATAGACGACAAGGCCCCCCTCCACGCAATAATACCCCTCGACTACCACATAGCTCAGCAATCCTGACCAGATCTATTGCTGAAGCTCGCCAGGAGGCAGCCAGAAAGTCGATGTTAAATCCTTTCCGGCAAAATATGAACGACAGAAGGCCACGATTTTCCTCGCATGACACTGCTATTCAGAAGCGGCTGAATAAATGGCGACGAAACACAAAAAATATACCCAAAAAGGTTATAAAGAACAATGCAAAGACACGACCGGTATCCAAGCCAAGCAACCCAGCGCAAAAACATCTGGAAAACTACCAGGACATGCTCCGAAAAGAAAGGAGTGAAACAAACGGCCAGGAACCTGAAAAAGGTACTCCACACCCCATGCAACTCGGCAATGACAGCCCTCCGACCACCAGCAGAGCCGCCAGAGCTAGCTTCAAACCAAGAGTCATTGAAGAAAACACGCCATTGCCAAGAAACTCCAACCCATACCTACAAAAAAGCTTCTCGGACGACCCCACCACAAACCTAGCAAATAGAGTTGTTAATTTAGAGCAAAAAATTGACATTTTAATGGCATTAATTATAGAAGGAAGGAATAACAACATTGATATGGATACATCCACTTAAATCTACATTTGCCTATTCTATTTTTGACTATATCTATATCCGATGAATAGTGCACCTCCGTCTGGTCTCAAATTCCTTTCTTGACATCATCCTCCTCCAAGCAAAACCTAATTTATTGGGGAAAATAAATCAATTAGATGATGGCATAAAAGTTTTATAAAAGTTTTATAATACACTCACCTTAACGCAACCGGATGAACAAGCCTATGACAACGCACTCCAGCTGATCCGGACGAAACATAAAAGATGAATCGATAGATAGAAATAAAAGGATTAGTGCGGCAGAAACATGATGAATTTAAGGCGACTCGCTGCAGCAATTTATGCACAACGTCACTTACCTGAATCTTCTTGCCACGCGTTCCTTTTGAAATATCCCTCATCACCGCTGCAATCTACATACATTGATGCAGCGCAAAAGACGGTCAACCATGTCGTCTCCGAGTCGATCAGGACACCTTGCTGCTCTCAAAAACCTCCAGCCTGACGAGCGCCAACAGCGAGTTGACGCTAAAACCTAAAAACAAACAACAACAAATTAAATACAAACAAATAAAATAAAATCAAACAAAACACTTACCTCACTGACAACAGCCAATTATTGATCCACATTCAACGCAACAGACAACAGGAGACGGGCCCCGCAAATGCAAAACAAAATCGCCAATTTTTGCGATTTTAAATACAAAAAATCGACAATTTTACGAAGCCGTCTCCATCTCCTGATGCCGACGCTATAATAAGGATCACTAGCGCGGCGCTGATGCCACATCAATAAACCGCAATATTTGTCCTCAAAATGTACACTTCTTCTCAGTATCGCGACTTCCACAAATTTTCTGCTAACCTACAAGGAAAGGAAAATCAATAAGAATGTGATACAAAAAATTTAATCAAGGGCAAATAGAAAATAGCTTACCGGACAGGCATACTAGCAGATGCTAATATGCAACTCCATCCTTCTGAGACAAACACGCAACTCCTTTTTTCCAAGATTGCAAATACTGAAACAAGGAAGCACAAGCCAATACTGGGAATTATTTAATTAAACAAAATACTTATCTAATTGCCAATTCGACGACTCCAAATCCACGGCACACCGGTCGCGATTAATTATAATTAATTACAAAAAGTACCTGAAAAACTAAAAATTAACGCAATCATAAAAACAAAAACAATCATAATACTCACCTCTACAGATTAGCTTCCACCTAATGTACCTGAAATACAAAAACAATAATTAATGCAATTAATAAATCAAATAAATACAAGTATAATACTTACCTCAAAATGACCTCCCAGCTAATGTACCTGAAATATAAAAACAAAGAATTAATGCAAATAAATAAATCAAATAAAACAAATATAATACTTACCTCCAAATTACCTACCAGCTAATGTACCTGAAAAAACAAAAATTATTACAATCTTAAAAACAATTAACAAATGTAATACTTATTAAATTTTAATTTTGTATTCATTTCCATGGCCCAAATCGTTGCGATGGTCCTCGGCAACAAATCCTGTTCCGGCGGCTCCAAGCTGCCAATCCCGACGCACTGCCACAAGAAGACAAATTCCAACCCTATAACGCCAGCAGCTCCAAAACGACGCAAAGTCCTCTGCACGGGATCCATCTTTCCTCTTCCTGACGACCGGCGAAGCTGCCCTGCAATTTAATAAATTTGATAAATTTATTAAACAACTGCAAACATCTACCACTGAGGGTGGTAGAGAAAACCACCAAATGACAGCGGCGCGGGATGCTGCCACCATCTTTGAACTACCTGCAACGTTGGCCGGACATATATGTTGCAAGTGGCGCGCACCCAGCGCCTGCAACAGGCCCCTGCCAAAAATCAACAAATACTCACCTGCAACGTCTCCTGAAGCTTCCTGCGACTCGGTGCTTCCGTCCTTCTGGCGGGGGTACCTGAAAAGAAACAAATTAAGCAATGTTAGTCTTAAATGTCAATGTTTTTTGTAAAATAATTTTATTTATAAAATGTAAACATACCGTGCAAAATGATAATGTTACCAGTCTTTGTCACTGTCAAAAGCCTAAATGTACAAAAAATACTAGCTACTTTAACATTAACATTAACTATGCCCAACCCCCAAACTCACCACATGCAATGTTAAAATCTAAAATTCGAAATTATTGTACCTATATATTACAAAAACTGTAATCAAAGGCAAAATAAATTGTGGATGCGGAACAGAATTTTATTCTGTCTCCGTACCTCCACCAGCAAAGTTAAAATCACATACACGCAAAGTGAAATCAGTCCCAAAATCGACTCACACTAATGCAGCTGCACTCACTCACACTGACGCTACTCGAAGAGAAAAAATACCCACCTCAGCGAATGCAGCCGCAGCCACTAATACGGACACAGAGTTAATAGGCGCCAAACTAAGCAACGCTATGGAAATTTTCCCCTCTCTCACACACAGCGATAGCATGGACAAAAACCTAAGCTCATCCACCAAAATTGGACCCAATGCTCTTTCCCCTCCTTTTAATGCACAGACACAAACAAATAAAGCCAACAATAAAAACTTAGAAAGCCGCTCTAAATTTCCCGCGCTTGACAATTCTGAAGCTCAATACAAAAAAGCCAATGTTAGTAACAGTGGGGAACAAATACGAATTGACGAACATAAGCAAGAAGAAAGGCCATGTACTACTCTCAATGCTTTCTGGTCGATTTTCAACCCCAAGCCGGACATTTCCAAGCTTACTTTAAATAAGAAAACCACCAACCGCTCTGGAAATACTGGGAAAAGAAGCATTTCCCCTCACCAAAGGAGTGCTTCTCTACGCTCTTCTGCTCAGGTTGACTCGAATTTAAATTTAAATCCCAACATTAGCGCCATGCCCACTGTGGGGAATTTACCAGCAGCCCGCACACTTAGCCGGCCTGCTGCAAAGCGGGATTTATTTAATTCATCTTCCAAGAGCCCAAACGAGCATCCTATGAGTTTCTCGGAAGTGGTAGCTGGAGCAGGTCCAGTTTCTATGGCACCCCCTAATCCGGCACCACTGACGAAAACCCCAGGAAAGCGGACAAACGACGATCTGGATTGCTCAAATTTTAAGACGCCCAATAAAAAATTATGCGCGACATCCAATTTTGTAACTCCCTGCATTTTTCCCCCGCTCATCACACCAGTTTTCAAAAGCAAGGCAGCTCAATCTGTTTATGAGGAATCAAAAGCCAGAAACGGACCCACCCGCCAGCCGTTACCCTGTAGCATCAATGTCTCTGCTTGCAGCGCAGCGGCGCCACCCGTTATCGCCCCCCTACCCCCTCAAAATACAGATGCACAGCTGCCTCCATGGAAAATCGTGCCCCAGAGCCGTAGAGCACCCCCTATACTCGTCAATGATGTGAAGGAAATTGTCCCTCTCCTGGAAAAGCTAAATTATACAGCAGGAGTATCCAGCTACACCACCAGAGCAATAGAAGGAAACGGGGTCAGGATCCAGGCCAAGGATATGACCGCCTACAACAAAATTAAAGAAGTCCTGGTGGCCAACGGATTTCCTTTATTCACCAACCAGCCCAAGTCTGAGAGAGGCTTCCGAGTCATCATCAGACACCTCCATCATTCCACACCATGCTCGTGGATAGTCGAGGAGCTGCTGAAGCTCGGTCTCCAAGCGCGCTTCGTCAGAAACATGACGAATCCAGCTACAGGTGGCCCCATGCGAATGTTTGAAGTGGAGATCGTCATGGCCAAAGATGGCAGCCACGATAAAATTCTCTCACTCAAACAAATCGGTGGGCAAAAGGTGGATATTGAAAGGAAAAATAGGACACAGGAGCCGGTTCAGTGCTACAGATGCCAGGGCTTCAGACATGCCAAAAATTCATGCATGAGGACGCCTAAATGCATGAAATGCGCTGGCGATCACCTGTCATCCTGCTGCACCAAGCCAAAATCCACCCCCGCCACCTGCATCAACTGCTCTGGGGAACATATCAGCGCTTATAAAGGATGCCCCGCCTACAAGGCCGAAAAACGAAAGCTGGCGGCTAACATTATTGACACAAACAAAATAAGGACAATCAAAGACGCAACTAATCACTTTTATAAACGACAAGGCCCCCCTCCAAGTAATAATACCCCTCGACTACCGCACAGCTCAGCAATCCTGACCAAGTCAATCGCTGAAGCTCGCCAGGAAGCCGCCAAAAAGTCGATGCTAAATCCTTATTGGCAAAGCTCGAACGACAGAAGGCCACGTTTCTCCTCCCATGACACTGCCATTCAAAAACGGCTAAACAAATGGCGCCGAAACTCTAATAAGATACCCAAAAAGGGTAGGATATCCTCAAAGGACAATGCAAAGCCAAGACCGGCATCCAAGACAAGCAACCCAGCGCAAAGACATCTGGAAAAATACCAGGACATGCTCCGAAACGAAAGGAGTGAAGAAATTGACCATGAACCTGAAAAAGGTACTCCTAATCCCAGCCGAGTCGGCAAAGACAGCCCTCCGACCACCAGCAGAGCCGCCAGAGCTAACTTTAAGCCAAGAATTATCGATGAAGCTACGCCATCGCCAAGAAACTCCAATCCTTACCTACAGAAGAGCTTCTCGGACGACCCCACCATTAATCTAGCTAATAGAGTCGATAATTTAGAAAAGAAAATTGACATTTTAATGGCTTTAATCATACAAGGAACCAATAACAATAATCTTGACATTGATACATCAATCTAAATTTACATTACACTTATTTATATTTATACCTATTATAAATATATATATCCGACACAAAAGCGCACGTCTGCCCACCCTTATAATGTTCTAATTATTATCACCTTCCTCGACGCAAAGCTTAAACCTCTGTTGAAAAACAAATCAATTAGATGGATGACATAAAAACGTAAATAAATAATCTTCTCACCTCAAGCATCCGGATAAAAAAGGCAATACGCACTCCAACTCCTGATGAAGCTGTGTGAAGAAAACTACACCAGGATTCAAAAGTCGAATCGGAGGATGGACATGAGAAGAATCTGTGCGGCAGAAGCATGATGAATAGAGGCGACTCGCTGCAGCAAAATATGCACTACGCCACTTACCTGAATCTTCTGCGGCGCAGTCTTTTTATGTACCATCATCTCCGCCGCAACCGCTTCACACAGCTCCACAACATAAGATGCGCCACCAAAGCTGCCTCCGTACTGAACTGGACATCATGCGTTGCGCTGCAAATCCTATCCTATTGACGAGCGCCAACAGCGGGTCTGCGCTAAAAACCTAAAAACAAAACAAAACAAAACAATTAATCAACAACAAATTGAACATAACAATCAAACAATAACAATCACTTACCTCCTTGACTGCATCCAATCGCTGACCCAAATCCAACACAACCGACAACAGGAGACGGGCTTCGCAAATGCAAAACAAAATCGCCAACTTTTGCGATTATAAATACAAAAAATTGACAATTTTCTGATGCCATCTCCATCCTTTGATCCCACTGCCCAAATAAGGATCATTAGCGCGGAGCTGAAGCCACATTAATAAGCTGTAAAATTGATCCCCAAAATGTATATTTCTCCTCAATACCGTATCTTCAACGAACTTTCCGCCAACCTGCAATGAAAGGGAAACTAATAATAATGCTATACAGAATTAATCAGCGACACATAGAAAATAGCAAACCAGACAGGCAAAGTAGTAGATGCAAACAGGCGACTCCATCCCGCCGACGACAAGCATTCAAATCCTTCTTACTGAAACAAGGAAGCACAAGCCAATACTGGGAATTATTTACTCAAACAAAATACTTATCTAATTACCAACTCGACGACTCCAAATACGCGGCACACCGGCTGCGATAGCTCTTAAATAAAGGGCCTCCTAATTAACTACAAAACGTACCTGAAAAATAAAACAATTAACGCAATCGTAAATAATTACAATTATAATACTCACCTCCAGATTAGCCTAATGTACCTGAAAAACAAAAACAAAAATTAATGCAATAATTATAAAAACAAATAAATACAAACACAATACTTACCTCCAAATTACCTCCCAGCCAAAGCACCTGAAATACAAAAACAAAGAATTAATGCAATAAATAAATCAAATAAATACAAATACAATACTCACCCCAAATAACCTCCCAGCTAATTTACCTGAAAAAACAAAAATTAATACAATATTAAAAACGAATAACAAATGTAATACTTACCAAATTTTAACTTTGTATTCATTTCCATGGCCCAAATCGTTGCGACGGTCCTCGGCAACAAATCATGTTCCGGCGGCTCCTAGCTGCCAATCCCGACGCATTGGCCACAAGACGCGGCGCTCCTGGCAACTCTCGATGAATAACCGAGCTCCAATTTCCACGACGACTCTTCTGCCAAACGAGTCAGATTACACCAACATAATGCCAGCAGCTCCCAAACAATGCAATGACGGCTGCGCGGGATCCATCTTCAGATTTTCTTCTTCCTGACGACCGGCTAAGCTGCCCTGCAATTTAAGAAATTTTATTAAACAATTGCAAATATCTACCACTGAGGGTGGTAGAGACAACCACCAAATGACAGCGGCGCGGGATACACCCACCACGAATAGGCTTTCTGCAGCGCTGGCCGGACATGCATGTTGCAAGCGACGCGCATTCAGCGTCCACAACAAGCCCCAGCCAGAATACAACAAACACTCACCTGCAATGTTTCCTGAGGCTTCCAGCGACTCGGTGCTTCCGTCCTTCTGGCGGGGGTACCTGAAAAGAATTAATTCAAATTATGTTAGTCTTAAATTCCAATGTTTCTTGTTAAATAATTCAAATTATCAAATGTAAACATAACATACAATGTGATAATGTTACCAGTCCATGTTACTGCCAAAAACCTAAGTTTACAAAAAAATACTTACCTCTTAATATTAATACTAAATCTATGTCCAATCCCCAAACTCACCCCACGTAATGTACACCTCAAAAATTCAAATAATTGTACCTACATATTGCATTCTATGTAATCAAAGGCAAAATAAATTGTGGATGCGGAACAGAATTCATTCTGTCTCCGTACCTCCACCAGCAAAGTTTAAAAAAAAAAAAACCCTCATCCCTGCTCCAATCTTCACACATTGAGGCAGTACAAAAGACGGGTCATCAATTCTGTCTCCACGTCGATCAGGACACTTGCTGCTCTCATAAAACTTCCTACTTGACGAGCGACAACAGCGAGTTGACGCTAAAACCTAAAAACAAACAATTAAATAGGAACAAATTAAATACAAATAAATTAAACAAAATTAAGCAAATACTTACCTCACTGACAGCAGCAAATTGCTTACAGACATCCAACGCAACCGTCTACAGGAGACGGGTCCCGCAAACTAAAAACAAAATCGCCAACATTTGCGATTATAAACACAAAAAATTGACAATGTTAGGATGCCGTCTCCATCTCCTGATGCCACTGCATTAATCAGGATCATTAGCGCGGAGCTGACGCCACACTAAGAAGCTGTAAAATTGACCCTTAAAATGTATATATTTCCTCAGTAATGTAACTTCAACGAATTTTCCGCTATCCTGTAATGAAAGGAAAATTAATAAGAATGTGATACAAAATTAATCACCGACTCATAGAAAATAGCAAACCTGACAGGCAAAGTAGTAGAAACAAACAGGCGACTCCATCCTGCCGACGACAAGTTTGTAACTCCTTTTTACTGAAACAAGGAAACACAAGCTAACTCTGGGAAATATATATTTAAAACATAATACTTATCTAATTGCCAACTTAATGACTCCAAAACAGCAGCATCCAAACCGCGATGGCACAAAAATAAAGGGCCTCCAACTAGCTCTTACAAAACGCCCCTAAAAAACAAAAACTAATGCAATCACAAAAACAAACACAATACTCACCTGCAGATGTACCTGAAAAATAAAAACAAAAATCAAAGCAATGATAAAAACAAATAAATACAAATATACTTACCCCCAAACTCCCATCTAATGTACCTGAAAAAACAAAAATTAATACAATCATTAAAACAAATAACAATGCAATACTCACCAGATTTTAATTTTAAATTCACAATACTCAAACACTATACTCACCTGCAGATGTACCTGAAAAATAAAAACAAAAATCAAAGCAATGATAAAAACAATTAAATATAAATATTACACTTACCTCCAATTTCCCATCTAACGCACTTGATAAAACAAAAATCAATACAATTATTAAAACAATTACAATGTAACACTCACCAGATTTTAATTTTAAATCCTTTTTCATGGCCTCAATTGTGACGACGGGCCTCGGCAACAAATCCTGTTCCGGCGGCCTCTAGCTGCCAATCCCGACGCAATGGCCACAAGACGCGGCGCTCCTGGCAACTCTTGATGAACGACTCCTCTGCCACAAGAAGACAGATTCCTCCACCATAATGCCAGCAGCTCCAAAACAATGTAGACGGCTGCGCGGGACCTTTCTTCAAAACTTACTCTTCCTGACGACTGGCGAAGTTTCCCTAGGGTGAAAGAGATACCCACCAAATGACAGCGGCGCGGGATCCAACCACCACGAATAAACTACCTGCAATGCTGGCTGCATATACATGCTGCAAGTGGCGCGCATCCAGCGCCCGCAACATGCTCCAGCCAAAGTACAACACTTACTTACCTGCAACGTTACCTGAGGCCTCCAAAGACTTGGCGCTTCCGTCCTTCTGGCGGGTGTACCTGAAAGTAAATCAATTAAACAATGTTAGTTTTAAATCTCAATGTTTTTTGTAAAAATTTTCAATTGTTAAAACGTAAACAAACCGTAAAATATGATTATGTTACCAGACCATATATCTGTCAAAAGCCTAAATTACAAAAATACTAACTACTTTAACATTAACATTAACATTAACTATGTCCAACTCCCAAACTCACCACATGCAATGTTAAACTCTAAAACTCAAATTATTGTACCTATATATTACAAAAATTGTAATCAAAGGCAAAATAAATTGTGGATGCGGAACAGAATTCACTCTGTCTCCGTACCTCCACCAGCAAAGTTTTTTTAGTACCTCCACCAGCAAAGTTAAAAAAAAGTTAAAAAGCAAACCAGCAAAGTTAAAGTACCTCCACCAGCAAAATTTAAATATAAAATAAACAAAATAAAATAAATTAAACAATTAAATTAAATAAAATAAATTAAACAAATAATCAAACTAAACTTATTTAACAACATAATCCGCGCTTCCACCTGCAAAATTTTTTCTGACGCGCAAATATAATTTAAATCGCCTTTTCATTTTGACAAATTAAAAGTTTAAATATTGTCTTCCGGCCGCAAAGTTAATACCGCGACAATAAAAAACAATTAATCGACAAACGAAAAGCGAACAGTTATACTTGTGCAAAATCGACAAGCTGCCGTTATAACAAAAAGGAGACGAAGAACCAAAGATTAAAGTTAAATCCACCAGCAAAGTTAAAGTTCCAATCAAACAATAAAACAAATTAAATAAATAAATTAAACTAATTAAATAAACTAGTAAATTGAACCTATTTAACAAAATAATTCGCGCTTCCACCTGCATAATTTTCTCACGCGCAAATTTAATTTTAAATCGCCTTTTCGTACGAGAAATTAAAGTTTAAAATTGTTTTCCGGACGCAAAGTTAAAACCGCGACAACAATAAACATTTAGTGGACAAACAAAAGGTGAACAATTAATTGTGTAATAATTGTGCGAATTGACAAGCTGCCGCCATAAAAAGAAAATCCATAGAGACGAAAAGAAGAAAGACGACCGCAACAAGGAAAATTTAAAGGAAGGAGAGGAGAAAGGCCAATAAAGGAGACGAACTAAACGAGAGGAGACGCCACAAATTAAAAGCCAGGGTATTTATACCTAAAAGTATCATTTATTACATTAAAAATTAGTAAATACCATGTCTGACCACCACCTATTTACTGATTCCTCTCCTGACGGCGAAATACACTCAATTACATCAAGCCCAGAACAGCGAAATTCCCCATTCCACCTTGAAATATCGCCCATGTCCCACGGATCTAATAATTCTCAGTCTAATACAAGCATTATTAGTCTGAAGAAATTGCCCTTACAACCAGCAAATAAAAGTTCAAAAAACTCTTCTGGGGCTGCCATAAAAATTGTTAATTCCCTTTCACATAAGGGGAAAGAGAATTCAAACACTAATAATGCCCAAAACGACCCCCTCTCACTCACCAATACTGCTGCAGTCACCAAAGGCGCCAAAAGCAGCATCTCGAAGGGGAAATTGCCTTCTCCTCTATCCACCTCATACACATTTAAGGGGAAATTACACCCAAAAATGACTCACACAAATGCAACTGCACTCACTCATACCGACGCTTCTCAAAGAGAGAAAATACCCACCCCAGCGACTTGCACTAACGCAGCTGCAGCAACTAATACGGACACAGATGTAAAAGGCGCCAAACTGAGCGATGCCATGGGAAATTTCCCCTCTCTTTCACACAGCGATAGCATGGACAAAAACCTCAGCTCATCCACCAAAATTGGACCCAATGCTCTTTCCCCTCCTACTTACACACACACACAAACAAGCAAAGCAACTTACACAAACTTAGAAGGCTGCTCTAAAATTCCCGCGCTTGCCAATTCTGACGCACATTACAAGAATGCCAATGTTAGTAACAGTGGGGAAATCTTCTCCCCACAAATACAAATCGACGAACACAAACAAGAGGAAAGGCCGAGCACAACTCTCAATGCTTTTTGGTCAATTTTCAACCCCAAGCCGGACATTTCTAAACTTAGTCTAAACAAGAAACCCGCCAACCGCTCTGGAAATACTGGGAAAAGAAGCATTTCCCCACATCAAAGGAATGCTTCTTTACGCTCTTCTGCTCAGGTTGATTCAAATTTAAATCCCAACACTAGCGCCATGCCCACTGTGGGGAATTTACCAGCAGCCCGCACACTTAGCCGGCCTGCTGCAAAGCGGGATTTATTTAATTCATCCTCCAAGAGCCCAAACGAGCATCCTATGAGTTTTTCGGAAGTGGTAGCTGGAACAGGTCCAGTTTCTGTGGCACCCTCTAATCCGGCACCACTGACGAAAACTCCAGGCAAGAGGACAAATGGCGAACTGGACTCCTCTAGCTTTAAGACTCCCAACAAACGACTATGCGCTACATCAAACTTTAAAACTCCCAGCATTTTTCCTCCTCTTATCACACCTGTTTTTAAAAGCAAGGCAGCTCAATCTGTTTATGAGGAATCAAAAGCCAGAAATGGACCCCCCCGCCAGCCGTTACCCTGCAGCACCAATGCCTCTGCTCGCAGCGCAGCGGCGCCACCCGGGATTGCCCCCCTACCCCCTCAAAATACAGATGCAGAGCTGCCACCATGGAAAATCGTGCCCAAGAGCCGTAGAGCACCCCCTATCCTAGTCAACGACGTGAAGGAAATTGTCCCGCTGCTGGAAAAGCTGAACTACACAGCAGGAGTATCCAGCTACACCACCAGGGCAATAGATGGGAATGGGGTCAGGATCCAGGCCAAGGATATGACTGCCTTCAACAAAATTAAAGAAGTCCTGGTGGCAAACGGTTTTCCATTATTCACCAATCAGCCCAAATCTGAGAGAGGATTCCGAGTCGTCATCAGACACCTCCATCATTCCACACCATGTTCGTGGATAGTCGAGGAGCTGCTGAAGCTCGGATTCCAAGCACGTTTCGTTAGAAATATGACGAATCCAGCTACAGGTGGCCCCATGCGAATGTTTGAAGTTGAGATAGCCATGGCCAAAGACGGCAGTCACGACAAAATAATCTCACTCAAACAAATCGGTGGGCAAAGAGTGGACATTGAAAGGAAAAACAGGACACGGGAGCCGGTCCAGTGCTACAGATGCCAGGGCTTCAGGCATGCCAAAAACTCTTGCATGAAGCCGCCACGATGCATGAAATGCGCTGGTGATCACCTGTCATCCTGTTGCACCAAGCCAAGATCCACCCCTGCCACCTGCGTCAACTGCTCTGGGGAGCATATTAGTGCATACAAGGGATGCCCTACCTACAAGGCCGAAAAACAAAAGCTGGCGGCAAACAACATAAACCTAAACAAAATAAGAACATTCAAGAACGCAACAAATAACTATTATAGACGTCAAGGCCCCCCTCCACACAATAACACCCCTCGGCTGCCACATAGCTCAGCAATCCTGAGCAAATCAATCGCTGCAGCTCGCCAGGAGGCCGCCAGAAAGTCGATGCTAAATCCTTATTGGCAAAACTCGAACGACAGAAAGCCACGCTTCTCCTCCCATGACATGGCCATTCAGAAACGACTGAATAAATGGCGCCGGAACTCAAGCAAGATACCCAAAAAGGGTAGGATAGCTTCAAAGGACAACGCAAAGCCACGACCGGTATCCAAGACAAGCAACCCAGCGCAAAAACATCTGGAAAACTACCAGGACATGCTCCAAAAAGAAAGGAGTGAATTAAATGACCAGGAACCTAAAAAAGGTACCACAAATCCCATGCGAGTCGGCAAAGATAGCCCTCCGACCACTAGCAGAGCCGCCAGAGCTAGCTTCAAGCCAAGAATCATTGACGAAATGACGCCATCCCCTAGAAATCACAATCTGTATTTGCAAAAAGGCTACTCGGATGACCCCACCACAAACCTAGCCAATAGAGTCGACAACTTAGAGCAGAAAATTGACATTTTAATGGCGCTAATCATACAAGGAAGGAATAATAACAGTGACATGGATACATCCACTTAAATTTAGATATGCTTATATCTATTCTTAATTATATTTATATCCGATAATAAGCGCACTTTCGCCTACTCCCAAATACATTCATCGACACCACCTTCCTCCATGCAAAGCCTAAAACAAATAAATGGAAAAATAAATTAATTAGACGGAAGGCATAAAAACACAAACACTACTCTCACCTCAACGTACCTGGATAATTAAGCACATGACAACGCCCACCAGCTGATCCTGACGAAGCGATACGAAGAAGAACAACACCAAGAATCGGAAGATCGATATAAATAAGATTAGTGCGGCAAAAACAGGATGAGTATAAGGCGACTCGCTGCAGCAATATATGCACAACGTCACTTACCTGAATTTTCTTGCCGCACTGTCTTCTGAAGTATCCTTCCTCACCGTTGCAATCTACACATGTTGACGAACTGCAAAAGATGGGCCATCTATGTTGCCTCTGCGTCGATCAGGACACTGTGCAGCTCACATAAACTTCCAACTTAACAAGCGCCAACAGCGAGTTGACGCTAAAACCAAAACCCTAAAAACAAACAAATCATTAAATACAAACAAATAAAATAAAATTAAAACAAACTACCTACCTCAACGACCGCAGCAAATTGCTGACCCACATCCAACGCAACAGACAACAGGAGACGGGCTCCGCAACGCAAAACAAAATCGCCAATTTTGCGATTTTAAACACAAAAAATTGACAATCTTACGACGCCGTCTCCATCTCCTGATGCCACTGCCTTAATAAGGATCATTAGCGCGAAGCTGACGTCACATTAACAAGCTGCAAAAATCATCCTCAAAATCTATACTTCTCGTCAATACCGTATCTTCCACGAATTTTCCGCTTACCTGCAATGAAAGGAAAATCAATAAGAATGCGATACAAAAATTAATTAATGACATATAAATAATAGCAAACCGGACAGACAAAGTAGCAGATACTAATAGACGGCTCCATCCTGCTGACGACAAACACGCAACTCCTTCTTCCAAGACTGCAATGCTGAAACAAGGGAACACAAGCTAATACTGGGAAATACAAAATTTAAAATATAATACTTATCTAATCGCCAACTTAATGATTCTAAATCTACGGCATCCCAGTCGCGACGACACAAAAATAAAGGTCTTCCAATTCAGCCTTTACTAAACGTACCTGATAAACAAACAATTAATGCAATTATAAAAACAAATATAATACTCACCCCAGACTAGCTCCCTCCAAACGTACCTGAAAAACAAAATCAAAATTAAATCAAACATAAAAACAAATAAATAATAAAATAATACTTACCTCAAAACTACCTCTCACCAAATGCACCTGAAAAAATAAAATAAAAACAAATTAACGCATTCACAAAAACAAATAACTAATGTAATACTTACCTAATTATAACTTTATATTTATTTCATGCCCGTATCGTTGCGGCGGTCCTTGGCAACAAATCCCGGTCCGGCGGCTCCAAGCTGCCAATCCTGACTCAATCGCCACAAGACGCGGCGCACCTGGCTACTCTCGGCGAACAACCGAGCTGCAATTCCCTCCGACGACTTCTTGGCCACAACAAGACGGATCCCTCCTACATATTGCCAGCTGTCTATAAAAATGCAATGACTGCTGCGCTGGACCCTCACACTGACGACACAACGAAATTCCACCAAATGACAGCGGCGCGGGATGCTGCAACCGAGAACAAATTATCTGCAACGCCAGCCGGACATACTTGTTGCAAGTGGCGCGCTTCCAGCGGCCGCAACAGACCACAGCCATCATACAACAAACACATACCTGTGACTACTCCTGAGGTTCCCAGCGACTCGGTGCTTCCGTCCTTCTGGCGGGGGTACCTAAAAAGAATCAATCAAGCAATGTTAGTCTTAAATATCAATGTCTTTGGTAAAATAATTTTATTTATAAAATGTAAACACAACATACAATGTGATAATGTTACCAGTCCATGTTACTGTCGAAAACCCAATGTTTACAAAAATACTTACTTTTAATATTAATACTAAATCTATGTCCAATCCCCAAACTCACCCCACGCAATGTACTCTCAAAAATTCAAATTATTGTACCTACATATTGCATACTATGTAATCAAAGGCAAAATAAATTGTGGATGCGGAACAGAACTCATTCTGTCTCCGTACCTCCACCAGCAAAGTTGAAAAATGCCAACAATACCGGGAAACGCGTCGCGGGACATCGATAACAATTTGGCGGTTAAAATGCTAGAACATCGAGTACCAGACATGTTTTTCCTGCCGATATATCGAAGCCCAATAGCCCGCCAACGCTCAAAACATAAATCGGAGTGTGAGACCAGATACTGAAGCCGTTAAAAGCTTCGCGTCAAACAGCCCGCCAACGCTCCAAATTTAAATCGGAGTGTGAGACCAGCTACCGATGCCGGTAAAAGCTTCGCGGGATATCGATAACAATCAGGTGGTTAAAAATACTATAACATCGAGTACCAGCCGTGTTTTTCCTGTCGATTTATCGAAGTCCAACAGCCCGCCTTCGCTCCGAACACAAATCGGCAAGTCAGTAGCTTTTTTAACCCGGCAGTGGCGCCTGTGCAGCAGCTATTTAAAGTGAAAAACACGAAACGCAACAACAAAATGGACGGCCATAATGGAGACATAAATGAAGGATGGGCAACAGTACTATCTATCTCGTCGGATGATAGTAACCAACTTTCGTCGCCGCCGTCAATTATAGTCTCATCGCTGGACACCACGCCAACGCCTGTCTAATGCAAATCAACTTACATATTACTCTAAAATCTACTTATAACTGTCCCCTCTAATGATAAGCAATTTTTATGTTTACTTTAAACTTAAACCGATACCTTAAACTATGGCGCGCAAAATGACTACCAAGAAATCTAAAACTGTAAATTGTTGCAAACTATTTCTCCTAGTAATGTTAAATTTAAATGCGCGCATAACCGCAGCCAAGTTAACCAAAAATGTCACTCGTAAATGTAATTCCTAAATTAACACTTGTAACTAAGCGCGTATAAATACCGCAAATCCAAAAATGTAAATATGCCATAAATTGTTACTATATATTTTTAAAAAAGAAAAATCAGAGTACAATAAAAATGCCAGCGTCTATTAGGCGTTGAAAATTTAAAAAAAAAAAAAAAAAAAAAAATGGACAACTAAAAGCGAAAAATTAATTTTGTGCAAAATTGACAAGCTTCCGCCATAACCAAAAGGAGAAGAAACGAAAAGAGAGAAGAAAGCAGAAGAAAGCAAACCAGGAGAACCTAAAGAAGAAAAGGAGGAAATCCCAATTAAAGAGACGACCTAAACTGGAGGACACATTACAATTAAAAGCCAGGGTATTTATACCTTTACAAGTATCGTTTTAACATAATAAAAACCAACATGTCCATGTCCGACAACCTATTTTCTGACGATGAGGTACTTTCAATTTCCTCAAGCCCAGAACAGCGATCTTCCCCATTCTACTTAAATATATCGCCCATGTCCAACGGATCAGATAATTCTCAGATTAATACTATAATTTTTAATCAGAAGAAATTGCCCTCAAATCAAGCAAACATAAGTCTAAAAAACTCTTCTGGGGCTGCTATAAAAATTGTTAGTTCCCTTTCACATAAGAAGAAAGAGAACACAAACACTAATAATGCCCAAAAAGACCCCCTCTCACTCACCAATACTACTGCAAGCACTTCTGGCGCCAAAAGAAGCATCTCGGAGGGGAAATTGTCTTCTCCTCCGTCCACCTCACACACATATGAGGGGAAATTACTCACAAAACCTACTCACACAAACACAGACTTGAGAGGCGCCAAAACGAGCGATGCAATGGGAAGTTTCCCCTCTCTCTCGCACAGCGACAATAGCATAGAGAAAAACCTCAGCTCCTCCACCAAAATTGGACCCAACGCTTCTTCCCCTTCTTCTCATGCACACACACACACTAGCAAATCCACTGACATAAGCTTAGAAAGCCACTCAAAATGTCCCGCGCTTGCCAATACTGACGCACGCTCCAAAAAAGCCAATGCTAATAACAGTGGGGAAATTTTCTCCTCACTTATACAAATTGACGAACGCAAGCAAGAGGAAAGGCCTTGCACAACTATCAACGCTTTTTGGTCGATTTTTAAACCCAAGCCGGACGTTACTAAACTAAGTCTAAATAGGAAACCCAACAATCCCACTAAAAATACTGGGAAAAAATGCATCTCCCCTCACAAAAAGAGCGCTTATTTATGCCCTTCCGCTCAGGATGATTTAAATTTAAATTTAAACCCCAAATCTAGCGCCAAGCCCACTGCGGTGAATTTACCAGCCGCCCGCATCCTAAGCCGGCCTGCAGCCAAGCGGGATTTATTTAAATCATCATCCTCCCGAAGCCCAGACGAGCAGCCTATGAGTTTTTCGGAAGTGGTCGCTGGCACGGGTTCAATTTTTGCGGCACCCTGTGTCCCGGCACCTCTAACGAAAACTCCAGGCAAGCGGACAAACGACGATCTGGACTGCTCCAACTTTAAGACGCCCAATAAAAAATTATGCGCGACTTCCAACTTTGTAACTCCCAGCATTTTTCCGCCGCTCATCACTCCCGTTTTCAAGAGCAAGGCAGCTCAATCTGTTTACGAGGAATCCAAAGCCAGAAATGGACCCCCCCCGCCGGCCGTCGCCTGCAGCATCAATGCTTCTGCTCGCAGCGCAGCGGCTCCACCCGGGATTACCCCCCTACCCCCTCAAAACACAGATACAGAGCTGCCTCCATGGAAAATTGTGCCCCAGAGCCGTAGAGCACCCCCTATACTCGTCAATGATGTAAAGGAAATTGTACCTCTACTGGAAAAGCTGAACTACACAGCAGGAGTCTCCAGCTATACTACCAGGGCTATAGAAGGAAACGGGGTCAGGATACAGGCAAAAGACATGACCGCCTATAACAAAATTAAAGAAGTCCTGGTGGCCAACGGACTTCCTTTATTCACCAACCAGCCCAAGTCCGAGAGAGGATTCCGAGTCATCATCAGACATCTCCACCACTCCACACCATGCTCGTGGATAGTCGAGGAACTGCTGAAGCTCGGGTTCCAAGCGCGATTCGTCAGAAATATGACGAATCCGGCTACAGGTGGCCCCATGCGAATGTTTGAAGTGGAGATTGTCATGGCCAAGGACGGCAGTCATGACAAAATACTCTCACTCAAACAAATCGGTGGGCAAAGGGTGGACATTGAAAGGAAAAACAGGACACGGGAGCCGGTCCAGTGCTACAGATGCCAAGGCTTCAGGCATGCCAAAAACTCTTGCATGAGGCCGCCAAGATGCATGAAATGCGCTGGCGAACACCTGTCTTCCTGTTGCACCAAGCCAAGAACCACCCCCGCCACCTGCGTAAATTGCTCTGGGCAGC
This sequence comes from Drosophila melanogaster, assembly GCF_000001215.4. Taxonomy (NCBI): domain Eukaryota; kingdom Metazoa; phylum Arthropoda; class Insecta; order Diptera; family Drosophilidae; genus Drosophila; species Drosophila melanogaster. The sequence goes on along the minus strand of NC_004353.4, from coordinate 1,285,853 downwards.
ATATTAGCGCGTATAAAGGGTGCCCTACTTATAAGGCGGAAAAACAAAAGCTGGCGGCAAACAACATCGACACAAACAAAATAAGAACAATCAAAGACGCAACAAATAACTTTTATAAACGTCAAGGCCCCCCTCCACGCAATAACACCCCTCGGCTGCCACACAGCTCAGCAATCCTGAGCAAATCAATTGCCGAAGCTCGCCAGGAGGCAGCCAGAAAGTCGATGTTAAATCCATTCCGACAAAATACAAACGACAGAAGACCACGATTCTCCTCCCATGACACGGCCATTCAGAAGCGTCTGAATAAATGGCGCCGAAACACCAACAAAATACCCAAAAAGGGTAGGATAGCCTTAAAGGACAATGCAAAGCCACGACCGGCATATAGGACAAGTAACCCAGCGCAAAGACATCTGGAGGACTACCAGGACATGCTCCTAAGGGAAAGGAGTGAAGAAAACGACCAGGAATCCGAGAAGGGAACCCCAAATCCCAGGCAGGTCGGCAATGACAGCCCTCCGACCACGAGCAGAGCAGCCAGAGCCAGCTTTAAGCCAAGACTTATTGACGACACCACGCCATCGCCAAAAATCTGCAATCCCAACTCACAAAAAGGCCTCTTGGACGACCCCACAACAAGCTTAGCTAATCGAGTCGACAATTTAGAAAAGAAAATTGACATTTTAATGGCCTTAATCATACAAGGAAGAAATAACAATCTTGACATGGATACATCCAACTAAATCCTACAACTACTTATATCTATCTTAACAATAAATATATCCGATGGAAAAGCGTAGTCTGTCTGCTTCCAAATTCCTTCATGTCATCACCTTCCTCGACGGAGCCTAATTTATTTGGATAAATAAAACAATTAGATATCGGCACAAAAATGTAAACAACACTCTCACCTCAACGAACCTAGAAAGAAAAAGCCTAAGACAACGCACCCCAGCAGATCCGGATGAAACATAAAAGATGAATTGCTAAATCGATACAATAAAGGATTAGTGCGGCAGAAACATGATGAATATAAGGTGACTCGCTGCAGCAATTTATGCACAACGTCACTTACCTGAACTTTCTCGCCGCACGATCTCTGTTATCACAGCTGCAATCTACTAGTAATGCCGCGCTGCAACAGACGGGCTACACAAACAAAACAATTAATTAATAACAAATTAAATAAAACAATAAAACAATGCACTTACCTCAATGTATACAGCTAATCACTGACCCACATCCAATGAAACAAACAAAAGGAGAAGGGCCCGCAAACGCAAAATAAAATCGCCAACTATGCGATTATAAACACAAAAAATTGACAATTTTGCGATGCCGTCTCCGACTCCTGATGCCACTGCACTGACAAGGATCACTAGCAAGGAGCTGACATTACATTAAAAAGCTGCAAAATCCGTCCGCAAATTTCATATTTTTCCTCAGTATCGTATCGTCAATGATTTTCCGACAACCTGAAAGGAAAGGAAAATTAATAAGAAAATTATACAAAACATATTAAGGACACAGAAAATAGCAAACCAGACAGGCAAACTAACAAATACAAATATGTGACTCCATCCTGCTGACGACACACAAGTAAATCCTTCAACGCAACCGACAACAGGAAACGGGCCTTGCAAAAGCAAAACAAAATCGCCAAATTTTGCGATTATAAACACAAAAAATTGACAATTTTACAATGCCGCCTGCACCTCCTGTTGCCACTGCATCAATAAGGATCAGTAGCGCGGAGCTGATGCCACTTTAAAAAGCTGAAAAATCCGTCCACAAAATGTATACTCTTCCTCAGTATCATACTGTCAACGAACTTCCACTAACCTGCAATGAAAGGAAAATAAATAAGTATATGATACAAAACAAACAAAGGACAATCTAAAATTAGCAAACCAGACAGGCATACAGGCATACTAGCAGATGCTAATATGCAACTCCATCCTGCTGACGACAACCACGCAACTCCTTTCTCCAAGACCGCAAATACTGAAACAAGGAAGCACAAGCTAAAACTGGGAATTATTTATTTCAACAAAATACTTATCTAATTGCCAATTCGACGACTCCAAATCCGCGGCACACCGGCGGCGATGGCCCATAAATAAAGGGCCTCCTAATAAATTACAAAACGTACCTGAAAAACCAAAAATTAACGCAACCATAAAAACAAAAACAATCATAACACTCACCTTCAGATTAGCTTCCACCTAATGTACCTGAAATACAAAAACAATAATTAACGCAATTAATAAATCAATTAAATACAAGTATAACACTTACCTCCAAGCTAATGTACCTGAAAAACAAAAACAAAAAAAATTAATTCAATAAATAAATCAAATAAATACAAATATAATACTTACCTCCAATTTACCTCCCAGCCAATGTACCTAAAAAACAAAAAATTTAATACAATCTTAAAAGCAAATAACAAATGTAATACTTACCAAATTTTAATTTTGTATTCATTTCCATGACCCCAACGCTGCAACTGTCCTCGGCAACAATTCCTGTTCCGGCGGCTCCATGCTGCCAATCCTGACGCACTGGCCACAAGACGCGGCGCTGCTGGCAATCTCTCGATGAACAACCGATCTACAATTTCCATGACGACTCCTCAGTCACGATGAGACAGAAGACACCACCAACGCCAGCAGCTCCAAAACAATACAACGACGGCCGCGCGGAACCCATCTTCAGAATTCCCTCTTCCTGACGACCGGCGAAGCAGTTCTGGAATAAACAATGTATTAATTGCAAACATCTACCGATGAGGGTAGAAGAGATACTCACCAAACGACTGCGGCGCGGGAACAAACTAACTGCAACGCCGGCCGGACCTATTTGTTGCAAGTGGCGCGCATCCAGCGCCAGCAACATAGCTCCAGCCCAAGTACAACAACAACTTACCTGCAACGTCTCCAGAGGCTCCCAGCGAATCGGTGCTTCCGTCCTTCTGGCGGGGGTACCTGAAAAGAAACAAATTAAACAATATTAATCCTAAATTTCAATGTTTTTTGTAAAATAATTTAAATTGTTAAATGTAAACAAGCCTTGCAATATGTTAATGTTACCAGTCCATGCTACTGTCTAAAAGCCAAGAATACAAAAAATACTAATTATAAACTAACTCACCACGCCCAACCCCCAAACTCACCCCATGCAATGTTAAACCTATAAATTCAAATAATTGTACCTATATATTGCACATACTGTAATCAAAGGCAAAATAAATCGTGGATGCGGAACAGAATTTACTCTGTCTCCGTACCTCCACCAGCAAAGTTAAAAAAGCTTCCACCTAATGTACCTGAAATACAAAAACAATAATTAATGCAATTAATAAATCAAATAAATACAAGTATAATACTTACCTCAAAATGACCTCCCAGCTAATGTACCTGAAATATAAAAACAAAGAATTAATGCAAATAAATAAATCAAATAAAACAAATATAATACTTACCTCCAAATTACCTACCACCTAATGTACCTGAAAAAACAAAAATTATTACAATCTTAAAAACAATTAACAAATGTAATACTTATTAAATTTTAATTTTGTATTCATTTCCATGGCCCAAATCGTTGCGATGGTCCTCGGCAACAAATCCTGTTCCGGCGGCTCCAAGCTGCCAATCCCGACGCACTGCCACAAGAAGACAAATTCCAACCCTATAACGCCAGCAGCTCCAAAACGACGCAAAGTCCTCTGCACGGGATCCATCTTTCCTCTTCCTGACGACCGGCGAAGCTGCCCTGCAATTTAATAAATTTGATAAATTTATTAAACAACTGCAAACATCTACCACTGAGGGTGGTAGAGAAAACCACCAAATGACAGCGGCGCGGGATGCTGCCACCATCTTTGAACTACCTGCAACGTTGGCCGGACATATATGTTGCAAGTGGCGCGCACCCAGCGCTTGCAACAGGCCCTTGCCAAAAATCAACAAATACTCACCTGCAACGTCTCCTGAAGCTTCCTGCGACTCGGTGCTTCCGTCCTTCTGGCGGGGGTACCTGAAAAGAAACAAATTAAGCAATGTTAGTCTTAAATGTCAATGTTTTTTGTAAAATAATTTTATTTATAAAATGTAAACATACCGTGCAAAATGATAATGTTACCAGTCTTTGTCACTGTCAAAAGCCTAAATGTACAAAAAATACTAGCTACTTTAACATTAACATTAACTATGCCCAACCCCCAAACTCACCACATGCAATGTTAAAATCTAAAATTCGAAATTATTGTACCTATATATTACAAAAACTGTAATCAAAGGCAAAATAAATTGTGGATGCGGAACAGAATTTTATTCTGTCTCCGTACCTCCACCAGCAAAGTTAAAAAAAAAAGAAGCGGCTGAAAAAATGGCGACGAAACACTAACAAAATACCCAAAAAGGGTAGAACAGTCTCAAAGAACAATGTAAAGCCGCGACCAATAACCAAGACAAGCAACCCAGCGCAAAGACATCTGGAAAACTTCCAGGACAAGCTCCGAAAAGAAAGGAGCGAAGTAAAGGACCAGGAACCTGAAAAAGGTACCCCAAATCCAATGCAAGTCAACAATGACAGCCCTCCGACCACCAGCAGAGCCGCCAGAGCAAGCTTTAAACCTAGAGTCATTGACGAAAACACGCCTTTGCCAAGAAATTCCAACCTATATCTACAAAAAAGCTTCTCGGACGACCCCGCCACTAACCTAGCAAATAGAGTAGATAACTTAGAGCAAAAAATTGACATTTTAATGGCGCTAATCATACAAGGAAGGACTAACAACACTGACATGGATACATCCACTTAATCTACATTTGCTTATTCCTAGCTTTACTATATCTATATCCGATGAAAAGCGCACCTCCGGCTGCTCTCAAATTTCTTTGTTGACATCAGCCTCCACCAATGCAAACCCTAAATAATTGGGAAAACAAATCAATTTAGATGAACACAGAGAAATATACAACACTCACCTCAACACATCCGGATGAACAAGCCTATGACAACGCACTTCAGCTGATCCCGACGAAATGATATGAAGAAAATCAACCGTTATATAAAAGATGAACCTGAAGATCGATACGAAAAGGATTAGCGCGGCAGAAACATGATGAATATAAGGCGACTCGCTGCAGCAAATTATGCACAACGTCACTTACCTGAATCTTCTTGCCACACAATCCCTTTGAAGTATCCCTCATCCCTGCTCCAATCTTCACACATTGAGGCAGTACAAAAGACGGGTCATCAATGCTGTCTCCACGTCGATCAGGACACTTGCTGCTCTCATAAAACTTCCTACTTGACGAGCGACAACAGCGAGTTGACGCTAAAACCTAAAAACAAACAATTAAATAGGAACAAATTAAATACAAAAAAATAAACAAAATTAAGCAAATACTTACCTCACTGACAGCAGCAAATTGCTTACAGACATCCAACGCAACCGTCTACAGGAGACGGGTCCCGCAAACTAAAAACAAAATCGCCAACATTTGCGATTATAAACACAAAAAATTGACAATGTTAGGATGCCGTCTCCATCTCCTGATGCCACTGCATTAATCAGGATCATTAGCGCGGAGCTGACGCCACACTAAGAAGCTGTAAAATTGATCCTTAAAATGTATATATTTCCTCAGTAATGTATCTTCAACGAATTTTCCGCTATCCTGTAATGAAAGGAAAATTAATAAGAATGTGATACAAAATTAATCACCGACTCATAGAAAATAGCAAACCTGACAGGCAAAGTAGTAGAAACAAACAGGCGACTCCATCCTGCCGACGACAAGTTTGTAACTCCTTTTTACTGAAACAAGGAAACACAAGCTAACTCTGGGAAATATATATTTAAAACATAATACTTATCTAATTGCCAACTTAATGACTCCAAAACAGCAGCATCCAAACCGCGATGGCACAAAAATAAAGGGCCTCCAACTAGCTCTTACAAAACGCCCCTAAAAAACAAAAACTAATGCAATCACAAAAACAAACACAATACTCACCTGCAGATGTACCTGAAAAATAAAAACAAAAATCAAAGCAATGATAAAAACAAATAAATACAAATATACTTACCCCCAAACAATCAAAATTACAAAAATTAATACAATCATTAAAACAAATAACAATGCAATACTCACCAGATTTTAATTTTAAATTCACAATACTCAAACACTATACTCACCTGCAGATGTACCTGAAAAATAAAAACAAAAATCAAAGCAATGATAAAAACAATTAAATATAAATATTACACTTACCTCCAATTTCACATCTAACGCACTTGATAAAACAAAAATCAATACAATTATTAAAACAATTACAATGTAACACTCACCAGATTTTAATTTTAAATCCTTTTTCATGGCCTCAATTGTGACGACGGGCCTCGGCAACAAATCCTGTTCCGGCGGCCTCAAGCTGCCAATCCCGACGCAATGGCCACAAGACGCGGCGCTCCTGGCAACTCTTGATGAACGACTCCTCTGCCACAAGAAGACAGATTCCTCCACCATAATGCCAGCAGCTCCAAAACAATGTAGACGGCTGCGCGGGACCCTTCTTCAAAACTTACTCTTCCTGACGACTGGCGAAGTTTCCCTAGGGTGAAAGAGATACCCACCAAATGACAGCGGCGCGGGATCCAACCACCACGAATAAACTACCTGCAATGCTGGCTGCATATACATGCTGCAAGTGGCGCGCATCCAGCGCCCGCAACATGCTCCAGCCAAAGTACAACACTTACTTACCTGCAACGTTACCTGAGGCCTCCAAAGACTTGGTGCTTCCGTCCTTCTGGCGGGTGTACCTGAAAGTAAATCAATTAAACAATGTTAGTTTTAAATCTCAATGTTTTTTGTAAAAATTTTCAACTGTTAAAACGTAAACAAACCGTGCAATATGATTATGTTACCAGACCATATATCTGTCAAAAGCCTAAATTACAATAATACTAACTACTTTAACATTAACATTAACATTAACTATGTCCAACTCCCAAACTCACCACATGCAATGTTAAACTCTAAAACTCAAATTATTGTACCTATATATTGCACACACTGTAATCAAAGGCAAAATAAATTGTGGATGCGGAACAGAATTCACTCTGTCTCCGTACCTCCACCAGCAAAAAAAAAAAAAAAAAAAAAAATATATGTTAATGTTACCAGTCCATGTTACTGTCTAAAATCCAAGATTACAAAAAAAATACTAATTATAAACTAACCCACCATGCCCAAGCCCCAAACTCACCCCACGCAATGTAATTCTCAAAAATCAAATAATTGTACCTATATATTGCACATACTGTAATCAAAGGCAAAATAAATCGTGGATGCGGAACAGAATTTACTCTGTCTCCGTACCTCCACCAGCAAAGTTAAAAACTCCACCAGCAAAGTTAAATAAAAAGCAAAGTTAAAAAAGTTAAATAAAAGAAAAGTTAAATAAAAAAATCTAATTGTTAAACGTAAACAAACCATGCAAATTTATAATGTTACCAGTCCATGTCTCTGTCTATAATCTAAGCTTACAAAAATACTACATTAATACTAACTATGTCCAAACCCCACGCAAACGCAATGACGGCTGCGCGGGATCCATCTTCAGATATTCTTCTTCCTGACGACCGGCTAAGCTGCCCTGCAATTTAAGAAATTTTATTAAACAATTGCAAATATCTACCACTGAGGGTGGTCGAGACAACCACCAAATGACAGCGGCGCGGGATACACCCAACACGAATAGGCTTTCTGCAGCGCTGGCCGGACATGCATGTTGCAAGCGACGCGCATTCAGCGTCCACAACAAGCCCCAGCCAGAATACATCAAACACTCACCTGCAATGTTTCCTGAGGCTTCCAGCGACTCGGTGCTTCCGTCCTTCTGGCGGGGGTACCTGAAAAGAATTAATTCAAATTATGTTAGTCTTAAATTCCAATGTTTCTTGTAAAATAATTCAAATTATTAAATGTAAACATAACATACAATGTGATAATGTTACCAGTCCATGTTACTGCCAAAAACCTAAGTTTACAAAAAAATACTTACCACTTAATATTAATACTAAATCTATGTCCAATCCCCAAACTCACCCCACGTAATGTACACCTCAAAAATTCAAATAATTGTACCTACATATTGCATTCTATGTAATCAAAGGCAAAATAAATTGTGGATGCGGAACAGAATTCATTCTGTCTCCGTACCTCCACCAGCAAAGTAAAAAAAAAAAAAAAAAATCTCTCGATGAACAACCGATCTACAATTTCCATGACGACTCCTCTGTCACGATGAGACAGAAGACACCACCAACTCCAGCAGCTCCAAAACAATACAACGACGGCCGCGCGGAACCCATCTTCAGAATTCCCTCTTCCTGACGACCGGCGAAGCTGTTCTGGAATAAACGATGTATTAATTGCAAACATCTACCGATGAGGGTAGAAGAGATACTCACCAAACGACTGCGGCGCGGGAACAAACTAACTGCAACGCCGGCCGGACCTATTTGTTGCAAGTGGCGCGCATCCAGCGCCTGCAACATAGCTCCAGCCCAAGTACAACAACAACTTACCTGCAACGTCTCCAGAGGCTTCCAGCGAATCGGTGCTTCCGTCCTTCTGGCGGGGGTACCTGAAAAGAAACAAATTAAGCAACATCAGTCCTAAATTTCAATGTTTCTGTAAAATAATTTAAATTGTTAAATGTAAACAAGCCTTGCAATATGTTAATGTTACCAGTCCATGTTACTGTCTAAAAGCCAAGATTACAAAAAAAAAAAATACTAATTTACAAACTAACTCACCACGCCCATACCCCAAACCAAAGACACTAGAATAACAAGATGCGTAACGGCCATACATTGGTTTGGCACTATGCAGCCACTTTTTTGGTGACGGCCAAAATTACTCTCTTTCGGCTCACTCCCGCTGAGAGCGTAAGAAATCTAAAAATATAATTTGCTTGCTTGTGTGAGTAAAAACAAGAGACGAGAACTCGTATAAGTGTGCGTGTTGTGCTAGAAGACGATTTTCGGGCCGAAATCAATTCTGATCGAAGAAACGAATTTACATGGTACATATTAGCAAAGACACTAGAATAACAAGATGCGTAACGCCATACGATTTTTTGGCACACAATTTTTTGTCCGTGGCTCCAGGCTCTCTCGAATTTTTGTTAGAGAGCGAGAGAGCGAAGAGCGCTACAGCGAACCGCTCTTTTCTACGCATACAGTGATAGCAGACAACTTTATGTGTGCACACGTATGCTCATGCATTGTAAATTTGACAAAATATGCCCTTCACCGTAGAAGTTCTTAGACTTTAAATCTATATTATTTTTGATCAATTGGCACCATGCGAAAAATTCTTGTTTTGCATTGCCTTAACGTTATTATTATTTGAAAATAGATTAGAAAAAGCCAAATCTATGTACATATTATCACAAAAATCAATTTCAAAAATGACTTCATATAAGAATATTTGTCATTAGAGTATTCATCTTCGGGCGTGTGAAAAATTAATAAGGCAATGATTGTTGAGTGCTTGTGTCCGCATTTCGTGCCTCAAGATATGAACAAAGCAAAGACACTAGAATAATTCTAGTGTCTTTGATATTACTTTTGCAATAAACAGTTATCATATTTAATTATTTAGTATATTTATTAAATCATTTGACCTAATATGATGTAACATTAACATTAAAAGTGTTTCAAAAAAATTATTTCGCTTTTAAAAAATTTTCAGATGAGAGACAAATTAGAATTAAACATAAATATAAATGTGTAAACGGTAGATAATTCGAGCGGCGATTTTAACAAACAAATTTAAACAGCTTTAAAATTATAATAAGAAGGGCGCGAATTTTTAAAAATTATTTTATTTCATCATATTGCTACGAAATTGGCAAAAAACTACTCTAATATGTACAATGTAAATTCATTTCTTTGATCAGAATTGATTTCGGCCCGAAAATCGTCTTCTAGCACAACACGCACACATATACGCGTTCTCGTCTCTTGTTTTTACTCACACAAGCAAGCAAATTCTATTTTTAGATTTCTTATGTTCTCAGCGTGAGCGAGCAGAAAGAGAGCAATTTTGGCCGTCACCAAAAAAGTGGCTGCATAGTGCCAAACCAATGTATGGCCGTTACGCATCTTGTTATTCTAGTGTCTTTGATATTAGGGTAGTTTTTGCCAATTTCCTAGCAATATGATAAAATAAAAAAATTTTTAAAAATTCGCGCCCTGACTATTATAATTTTAAAGCTTTTTAAATTTGTTTGTTAAAATCGCCGCTCGAATTAGCTACCGTTTACACATTTATATTTATGTTTAATTCTAATTTGTGTCTCATCTGACAATTTTTTAAAAGCGAAATATTTTTTTTGAAACACTTTTAATGTTAATGTTACATCATATTAAGTCAAATGATTTAATAAATATACTAAATAATTAAATATGCAATTAAATTAAATTGCAAAAGTAATATCAAAGACAATAGAATTATTCTAGTGTCTTTGCTTTGTTCATATCTTGAGGCACGAAGTGCGGACACAAGCACTCAACAATCATTGCCTTATTAATTTTTCACACGACGCAAGCTGAATACTCTAATGACAAATATTCTTATATAAAGTCATTTTTGAAATTTATTTTTGTGATAATATGTACATAGATTTGGCTATTTCTAATCTATTTTCAAATAATAATAACGTTAAGGCAATGCAAAACAAGAATTTTTCGCATGGTGCCAATTGATCAAAAATAATATAGATTTAAAGTCTAAGAACTTCTAAGGTGAAGGGCATATTTTGTCAAATTTACAATGCATGAGCATACGTGTGCACACATACAGATGTCTGCTATCACTTTGTGCGTTGAAAAGAGCTGTTCGCTGTAGCGCTCTTCGCTCTCTCGCTCTCTAACAAAAATTCGAGAGAGCCTGGAGCCACCTCTAGAGCCACGGCCAAAAAATCGTGTGCCAAAAAATCGTATGGCGTTACGCATCTTGTTATTCTAGGGTCTTTGCCCAAACTCACCCCATGCAATGTAACACTCAAAAACTCAAATAATTGTACCTATATATTGCACACACTGTAATCAAAGGCAAAATAAATTGTGGATGCGGAACAGAATTTATTCTGTCTCCGTACCTCGACCAGCAAAGTTAAAACGTACCTCCACCAGCAAAGTTAAAAAAAAAACTCCTTGTCGTCGCCGCCTATATAAAATAAAAAATTTCCTAAAATAGTTTCATCGCTGGACTCCTGCGCCACCACAAATAACTTTTAGAATACACATCCACTTAAAACTGTCCCCTCTAATGCTAAAAAATTTTCTCATTCTATGTTACTTTAAAACTAAAACTACTTAAACTACTTAAACTATGGCGCGTAAAACGGCCGTAAAAAATATCAAAAAATTGTACCTGCCATAAACTAATTCTAACATAATGTAAATCCTAAACCGTAAAATCATGGCGAGCTTAACCGCCGCCAAACAAATCAAAAATGTTCTTAGAAATTTTAAATCTTAAACCTACTTTTCTAACTAAAGCGCCCACAACTGCCGCTGATCCGAAATTGTAAATTGCCATAAATTGTAACTATATATACTACAACAAAATCAGAGTACAATAAAATGACAGCGCCGATAGGCACTGAAAATATTAATTCTATGTAATCAAAGGCAAAATAAATTGTGGATGCGGAACAGAATTCATTCTGTCTTCGTACCTCCACCAGCAAAAAAAAAAACCACATGCGATGTTAAACTCTAAAATCCAAATTATTGTACCTATATATTACAAAAATTGTAATCAAAGGCAAAATAAATTGTGGATGCGGAACAGAATTCATTCTGTCTTTCCTTTGAATCCAATATAATAGTGTCCACAGGGAATTGGTTAAAGCCGGAGATACTTAACTCCGAGGTCTTCCCAGGTATGTACACAATATATAGGTATAACTGTCCCTCCAAGGGGGGGGGGAGGTGTTGGAGTCTCAATTGCGGTTAGATCTACCCTCGCGTCGGAGGAGTTACTTTTAGACGAGTCCCGTAACTCTGAATTCATATGCGTAAAGCTGTCGTTCTCCGACAGATCTGTTTATATAACATGCTCGTATATTCCGCCATCTTCTGATTTCCCAGAATATCAGAATCATCTGTCCGCTATCCAATCCATCTAAAATAAATTGTCTGACATGAAACAATTGGTACTTCTAGGTGATTTTAATATACCTGGCACAACGTGGTCCCCAGAAGAAAAATCGAACATCCTTCTCCCTTTAGCACTACATGACTTTATTGACGGCTTGCTCGACTTATCGTTGTTAAATTTAGGTTCGAAACTCTCTTGGTCAACTGTTGGATCTATGTCTATGATCTATGTAACATGTCCTGAAAGTGGTTTCTGTCCAGGGTAGCACCTCTTACTCAACCTGAAGATCCATATCATCCTACTTTCAAAGTGACAATCGACATAGGTACGGTAATAAAAGTAAAATCAAAGAAGTCAACAAAGCAAATTCACTGTTTTCGCAAGGCATATTTTCGGAGGCTAAACAATTTTATAGCTGGCTTTAATTGGTCCGATCTTTAGTCCTGCAACAAAATGACGGCAATTAAATAATTTTTGACTCTTGTGTTCCGATGTACTATCCGTCAATCTCTAAACCTCCTTGGTTTAATTAAGAGTTGACACACCTAAGAAATGTAAAGTCCAGACTTTATATAAAATTTAAAAATACCGGTTCTCAGTCCATCCTTTGTAAGTATTTAAGCGCTTGGTTAAACTTTACTGTGCCTAATGCTCAGTGCTAGAAGATTTATTTAAACCGTTGTAAGTTCCAGCTTGCACAGGATCCGAAACAATTTTATAATTTCGTTAGCACTAAGCGAAAAACAAGTTCTTACCCTTCCTCGCTATTTTTTTTATAACACTACGGTAACATCTAAATGTGCAGTTGTGGATTTAAGTGAATCGGTTATTTACGGGGTCGGGGATGTCGCGGATCGAACGGTGTAATCGATAGGCGTAGTCAGTATTTCCTGATAGTGATAGGATTTGGTGGATAAATGTGTGCGGGCACAATAATGGCCGCCATCGTAAGCCGCAAAAACCTTAGCGGGCATTGTCGATCGAGAGTTTGGAAGGCAAACTGCGATAAGATTAAATAATATGTACTGAATAATCTTAAAGAACCAGGAAGAGTCTTTCCTTTATTTCGGGATCCAAGGGGAGTAGCCGTTGAAGGAAACTCCACTCGAGCGACGACAACAACAACAAATCAAATACCGATTAACCTCTCCCAAAAACGCGCGACATATCGATAATAAGCTGGCGAGAAAATTACTAGCATATCGATTACCAGCCGTGAATTATCGAAGACTAATAGCCCGCCTACGCTCCTAACCAAAAACTGCAAGTCAGTTGTAAATATAAAACCGCCTCTGTCGGTTTGCACAGATGATATAAAAAGTGAAGTCAACAGGAACACAGCAACAAATGGACGGCCATAATGGAAACCTAAGCGGAGGATGGGCATCTGTTTTATCATCTCACCGAACGATGAAAACTGCTCATTGTCGCCGCCTTCTATAGTCGTCTCATCCCAGGATACCCGCTGATGCTCAGCAAAACGTTATATTTACCCATTTACTAAAACTATCCCTTTTTTCCATAAACTAGCTCTATGTTACTTTAAACCTTAAGTCGTATAATCTTACTCGAAACTATGGCGTGCATAACTGTCACCAAGAAATGCAAAAATGTGATTTTTTTTTACAAAAATCAAAGAACAATAAAATGTCAGAGTCAATAGGCGATGAAAATTAAAAAAATTTTAAAATCGCTTTATTATTATTATTATTATTATGCCAATTTTTGTAGATAAGCTAAAAGGATTTGAAATCCTCGTTCGCAGTCTTACTAGCCAAGTAACTGGTTGCTTATAGTCGAGGAACTAGCTCATGTTTTTCTCTTGAGACTAGAAGCGTCATGGTGGAGGTCAATCTTATTGTGGCATAAATAAATCGCGAACAAATGTATTAAGGTGGTTTATTTTCCGTAAAATAAAGCGCGCTATTTTATTAGTTTTTTATTAACACATAATAGTTAATTTGATAGTAATTTTATTTTCTGAATGTAAATTATGCGTTACTCTTAGAATATAGGGTGGGGATACTAAATAAGAAATATAACATTTTTAAAAATTATAGAATAACACATAGGTTTTTGAAGCATATGATTTCAAGTTAGAAGTATGTATATAAATGTTTTCTCCTAAAATGAAATAAATATAATATTGTGTTTATATGTGTGTTTAGATTATGCTTTCACTTTTAAAGTATATATATAGATATTTCATTCTAAAATTAAACGATGAATATAATAATGTATTTATACGTTTATTTATATTAAGTAATCCATAAATAGTTACAGGTAAAAAGAACATTGGGTAATAATTTATATGAAATATCAAGAAGCAAGGGACATATGTAGTTGTGCCTAGGAAGTTATTTGTTCTGTGTTAATAACTTATTGATAAGGGAATAAAATACGTTTAAGGGATGTTAATAGCATCTTACATTTTAAAAATATAAAATAATACAAGTTTGAATAAAGAGAGAAATTTAAAAAATGTATAATTTTTATAATGATTTTAAAATACTGGTCAAGTCTAAAACCAACTTCCACTTCCTAACTTTGAACTAAGCCCACCAATGCCTTTTCCCAGTAAATTTCCCACCCGTCCGGCAACTACGTTGGTAACAGCAGCAGCTTGGGCGGCAGCGACTTTTGGTTTTGGCAAGCCCCTTGGTATATTAGATGTAGATTCATCGCCATTGTCTTCTTCCTCCCCTTCTCGAATTTCGTCACAGGGTCTGTAAATGTGGAAACTTATTTAAAAGTGTGTATCTTAACGCGCAATAAAACTTACTCATCTTCGCAAGCGTCAGGCATTGTCAATGCACAAGTTGCTTCCTCTGTTGCCATTCGCTGTGCGACTGCCTGATATGCTTTTGAATTCAGCTTGTCTTCCAATACACCTTGTAGTTCAAAGTCTGAATATATTTTCTAAATTTATAAGTTTAGAAGATTAATATAAATTGATTATAACGCACTTAAGAGATAATAACTATGCATTTGGTTTACATACTACTGCAACAAGTATTGTAATATAAACAAGAAAGAACTCTATAGTAGAGGTTCCCGACTATCAGATGCCCGTTACTCAGCTAGACCGAGAATTTTCAACATTTTTCAGGAACTTTGGTTTTTTGGGAAACAAATATATTTCAATGCTCTAAGGTGGGGGCGGGATAGATTTGGGCGGCTTTTATGAGTCCGAGTGTGCGTTTGTGTGTGTTTAATCCAATAAAATAAATCAAGGTAGAAAAAGTTTTTTGACAATTCAATAAAATTTACAAGACTTAATGAAATATGAAAAAATATTTCAAAGTTTTCAAAAATGTGGCCGTGGCAGTTTTAAGCGGTTTTAGGGCGTTAGAGTGGACGTGGCAAAAAATTTTTAATGCAAATCGATAGAAATTTAATTTAATTTGTAATGTAAAAAAATATCAACATACAAGCTATCCAACCCGTAAATATAGCAAATTGCCCCAGTTGATAAACAAATTTCAAACTCCAATCCTAGCAGCATTTCCATTGTCCGTTTTTGTCGCCAGCTGGCTAACCCGATAAATAACCAAACTAAAAGTAATCACAAGTCAGCTATCCGAGCGGTTTTATCACATGGTAATAAACCAATTACTTTCATATCTAAAACTTTAAATAAAACCGAACAACTTTACGCCACAAACAAAAAAAAATTGTTAGCCATAGTTTGTGCTCTTGAAAATCTCAGAAAATATTTATATGCAGTAATCAATATAGAAATACAAACAGACCATCAATCTTTATCTTTTGCAATCTCAGATAATACCTCGAACGTAGAAATGAAAAGATGGTGTTCTTTCATAGAATGTTTCACACCAAAAAAAACCCGGATCAACAAATGCCGTACCTGACGCTTTTTCTCGAATAAAAAAAAATAATATTACAAACAACGATATAGAACAATCAAGCTCAGATCAAAATACACAGCTTTCTGCTGAAAGTAGTTTTGAAAGTGTAATACATGAGACCCGTAAGCCGTTAAATCAGTTTCAGGAACAGCTGTTATTAACAACGGGGAAGTATACAATACATGAGCCATTGAGAGTTTTTGATATAATCGGATATGATACGTCATTATATATATAATAATGTTAATATATAATATTACTGCACGTTCATTCCATATTTTGCAAACATAGCAAAACCTCTAACCTTGTTTTTAAAAAAGAAGCTACAATTATTATTAAGGACGAATCATATAATAAATTATTCGAAAAATGAAAACCTTGCCATTCTCATTTGTCCTGATATTTCAAAATTATTTCAAGATACTACTGATTCTACCATTTTTGCCATATTACAAGATAATAAACATATTAATTGTGCAAGCAGGACTTTAAATGACCACGAACAGATTTAGAAAACAATAGAAAAACAATTACTAGCATATGTTTGGGCCGCCAAATACTTCCGCCTATATTTACATATTTGGAGTCCCTTTTAATATACATAGCATAATTTTCTTAGACTTCAAAGTGAAAGGTCGTGTTTCTTTCTGCGCTCCCAATTTATTTTTGCTGTTGTCAAACCCAGCTGTGGTTTTTCTTTTATAATTATATGTTGTACACATAATTATTAAAACTCCGTTCGCATTGCAAGTAAATCTCTTTTGATTTGTGAACTAATTTAAACAAATTAACTAAATCTTTTGCTTTTCTGTTTTTGTGTTTTGTTTACTCTCTCCCTTTCGTGCGTTTTCCGCAGTGGCGTTTGGTGTTGGCTTTGTATGCACATAAAGTTCACTTGCACCCGCTCTCCCAAACAAAATCCGAATTCTAAGCGTGCGTGCAGACTGCGCTCTGCGGTACACTTAACGACTCGCTTGCAAGTTTTGATCAAAGACACTAGAATAACAAGATGCGTAACGGCCATACCAAAGGCACTAGAATAACAAGATGCGTAACCTCATACGATTTTTTGGCACACGAATTTTTCGCCGTGGCTCTAGAGGTGGCTCCAGACTCTCTCGAATTTTTGTTCGAGAGCGAGAGAGCGGTGAGCGCTACAGCTCTTTTTCTACGCATACAGTGATAGCAGACAACTGTATGTGTGCACACGTATGCTTATGCATTGTAAATTAGACAAAATATGCCCTTCACCTTAGAAGTTCTTAGACTTTAAATCTATATTATTTTTGATCAATTGGCATCATACGAAAAATTCTTGTTTTGCAATGTCTTAACGTTATTATTATTTAAATATAGCTTAGAAATAGTAATAGCCGAATCATAATATCACAAAATAAATTTCAAAAATGACTTTATATTAGAATATTTGTCATTAGAGTATTCAGCTTGCGGCGTGTGAAAAATTAACAAGGCAATGATTGTTGAGTGCTTGTGTCCGTGTCCGCACTTCGTGCCTCAAGATATGATTTTTCAATAAACAGTTTTCATATTTTTATTTTCTACTACGTGATATTTTTATGAAATATTTATTTCTCAATGTAATGTCTTCTTTTTGGAAAATTTATGTTTTAAATTACAGTAGTTATAATAATTTCCTTTGTATTTGCTTTAATTATTAAGAATATTTATTAAGTCATTTGACTTAATAATAATGTATGTAAATGACCAATTTTTATTATTTAATATTTAAATTAGATTCAGTTGAATTTTGTTATATTCCAATTTGATGTTTTTAAAAAGCGCGCAATTATGGGTGGAAAGAAAAGCGCGGAACCTTTTCTGTTTTTCCTTTTAATTTCCCCCAAAAGCAAATCGATTTTTTAATGTTTCGCTATATAACCGAGTTTATATTGAGTTAAAGTCGTTTTGTTGCAATAATAAAGTACGGAAATATATTCACGGCGTGAATTTTTAATTATTATTGTTAATTATTAATAATTTTTAATTATTTTAATTTTTTGTTTTTTATCATATGCTTCGAAATTGGCCAAAACTCCAAATATGTAAATTCATTTCTTGCTTCAGAACTGATTTAGGATAGAAAATCGTCTTCTAGCACAAGTACGCCATGTATACAGAGCCTCGTCAGATCGACTCGGCTATTGATCCTGAATATATATATATATATATATATATATATTTATATATATATATATATTTATATATATATATATTTATATATATATATATATATTTATATATTATATATTTATATATATATTTATTTATTTATATTTAACAAATATATATACATATATATAATAACGAATCCACGGTAATTTATTAGATAAAAAATATAACCTTTATTCAAAATAAAATCACAAGTGTGGAAGCGGAGACAATTCACGTCTTATTCGTAGAGCGAAAGAATTAAATCTAATTGTAAGTTGCGAAGCGAACGCTTAGCAAACTCATTTACTCCTTTATGTAATGCGCAAAAAGAGGCTCTCTTATGTATTTCTATGAATTGAGCGCTCTTTTGAGTGGATCGCGCATGGATACTGGATAAGCCAAGAATTTCAGCTGCGTAAGCGGTTATGACCCTTTGGTGGGAGTCGCGAATGCGACTGCGGATGTTTATGTCTGGTGGATTGGGTGCCCTCTTGAGTTTTGACCCTTTGGTCGTAATAACGGATTCGGCAGCGGATGTTAATGTTTACATTAGGGCAGGCTGGATTTGTTATTGTCACCAAAATGGGGGTTCTTAGAAATACTTGAATTTATGAATTATATCCTAAGGCATTCTATAATTTGGTGCATGGCTGTTGCTAAGTGGTATTGTGTGTGTGTGTGTTTGTGTAAGTATATGTAGTCAAGTGTTATACTATGGCACATATGCTACTATATATATATATATATATATATATAATATATACTTTATATGGTCGAAAACGCTTCCTTCTGCCTGTTACATACTTTTCTATGTTACTACTTTTACTTTTCTGTTACTACTTTTTCTATTCTAATGGTTTTACATTTTTACCTAATACTATTAGGACACAGAAAAAAACTTCCAGGACTTGATATAAAGCACCTTGTGCTATAAGAATTAATATTTTATCTGCGAACAAATTTTTGTATATTAAAATCTCCTAGAACTAACTTTTAAGACATATACATAAGTATATGTAGTCAAGTGTTATACTATGGCACATATGCTACTATATATATATATATATATATATATATAATATATACTTTATATGGTCGAAAACGCTTCTTTCTGCCTGTTACATACTTTTCTATGTTACTACTTTTACTTTTCTGTTACTACTTTTTCTATTCTAATGGTTTTACATTTTTACCTAATACTATTAGGACACAGAAAAAAACTTCCAGGACTTGATACAAAGCACCTTGTGCTATAAGAATTAATATTTTATCTGCGAACAAATTTTTGTATATTAAAATCTCCTAGAACTACCTATAAGACAGTTCTTTGAAATCGGCTTGGATAGCTGAAAAAGCTATTAAAATAAACGTGAAGCAAGTGATATAAATCAAGATATATAAGAAACATAAGAATGCTGTTACGGAACTCATCAAAAAGTAACTCCTTCGGGTGAGAGTAGCCTCCACCTCTTCGTTTGGAAGTGTGGTGTAGCCTGTATGTTGGGAATATACCAGGAAACACTTTAAAGCTAAGAATATCTGGGCTTGCACTGCATGTTAATAGAACGGAAGGAGGCTAGATGTTGTTATCGGCTTTTTTGGCACTGCAGATGGGTTTTTTGAAAAGCAAACTTGCGCCGGCAATGCTATCTCTATCTCAAATCGGGATAGGTGGAATTACTGGTTGTGAATCCTCGAATTGTTCGGATTGCTCTAAATCTTTTTTAGCTGCGGTCAGCTGTGAAGTCTTGCGAGTCAAGCGCGACAAAGCTGGTGATTATAGCCACCATTAGATTGGAAAATTAACGTTTTAACCTCGTTGGGAACTCTGAGACATCCACCACTACAATATGTAAGATTTGGATCCTTAGCCAGGTCACTTGGCAGCTCAGGCTTTATTTCCTGAAGGCAATTGTGTTTTAAGCAGACTTTACACATTTGTGTACACAATTATTTGTTTTGAACCACGGGGAAAAGCACTTGCTAGCGAAAATTTTAAAAGTACCGCAAGATCACAGTTTGCACAACTTTGGAGTTTGTGTCGAAAAGTTAGACAGTGGTGCAGTTTATGTGAATGCAAAAACACCACCATCCATTATGATTACGAATTTAATATTTACCTATTTTAATATTAAACAAAATTTATTCTATTAATATACCATGTACAAAGATAAGTTAATTTGCAATGTTACTATATTACCTTGATAATATGAGAAATAGATGCAACTTGAGCATAGTGAAGGGCGTGGTCCACCCGTTCCGACAGCCAATTACACAGCATATTAATCTGCTGCGAATACCACTGTTCAAAAAAATGTAATGTCCACAAATCGTCGGCAATCTTTCCTCGTACTTGATCCATATTGTTCCTGAAGAAATTTACGTATCCTTGCCCCAGATCCTTTCCTGAGCTTGAAACATTTGTAAAACTAAGAATTGAGCCGATCAAGCTACCTTCATCGTATCGTGCTAGCTTAGACAAAGTCGACTCTAGCACAGACATAAGTTTACCGCTTAGACCTTGTGTCATAGCTACATTCGCTTTGTCGATTTGGTCATCAATTTTCGCATGAAACTTGTACTAAATGGAAAAAGTTCAAATAAATTAGGCATACTTTTTTTTAAATAAAATTCGAAGACTTACCAAATCAATGCCGTCAATAGTGGTTAATTTAAAGCTTTGATTTTTAGCGTCTAATATCACATTGACCATGGCGCACATTTCAGAGGGCAATATATAATCAGTTGAAATGAAGGCAATGTTTTTTTTTAGCCATGACTGAAAGGACGAATCAGTTCGTTGAATACATTGCTCTATCATATCCACCGCCATCATTTTTAGGCGCTGTTCTAAATGTTGTCGAAACTCTGCGTCTGGCCAGTGTAGGTCTCTTATAAAAGATTGTAGAGCGTCTAGTTTCCAAAATAAATCTTCAGAAGTGGCACACCCGTTTCTAAGCATAAAAAATGCAATATTTGGAATAGGTAAGAATTACTAAAGCTTAAAAATAGTTAACAATGTGTATGCCAACATAAAATAACGGGCTTTAATATAAGCATTCTTAAAATATGATGAGATCAATTAATTTAGACACACCGTGTAACACCACATAAGCTACTTCTGTTTCTATGGCCAAAACATTTTCAAATGCTCATTTAATTTATTGCTATTTATTATTTAGGAAATACTTTAATAATCATGCTATCATTACTAAAATTACTCCATACATTTTTTGTGTTTGGCGTCAAATTTAAGAAACTTTAAAATTTGTGCAATATTTAATATTTTCACTGAACGAGCTATATGCCACATAGTACCTGTATGCCGCAGAAGAGACGGCTATACACTGTACAGGTCTGGGTCTAGTCACGAAGATGATCGCTGAAGCAAGAATGCCGAGAAACAACATTGTAGGAAACATGCTGTTTGTTGCCATTATATGGAAAAGCAATTTTGTGTTAGTGCTTTTTTAACTGGAAGTCTACTGTGTAACATTGAAACCTTAAAATATAATGTTTCCCATTATTTACCGTATTTTAGAAAATCTGAGAAGTAACAATGGTACGCATTCCCACGAATTTATAAAGATTAACTGAGGTAATATTTTTTGAGATTCTTTCTTTACGACCCACTTTTATGACTAAAAATCCGTGCATTACAATGAGCTCCACATTAGGATTTTAGTAAATGAGAAAAGGTGGAATGCTAAACGTGCCCGCGAATTTGTAAACTGAGGTAACTTTTTTTAGTGATTCTTTCTCTATGGACCAATTTTGTGACTAATGAACTCCACTTCTTGCTTTTTTATGTAGCTTATTAAGTTAGAAAATGTTTATACATAGGTAGAAAAAGCGTTTCCGGAACAATTGAGGATTTTCCATATCCATCTGCTGGTCGGTCTATTGGCAACCTGTCCGGAAAGTTTGGATTTGGAATACGGATTCTAGTGGTGCCTGCGCTGTGCATATTAACGTCAAAAAAATAATACGCCCACTCAAAGGCCTTCAAGCCGTAAAAAGCGAAGCAAATAATCAAACGAAAAAAACAACAACTTTCTAAAAGTGTGGGAAGTATAGGTTTGGTCGGTTGTGGGCGTTAAAGTACGACCACAATGTTTTTGGCATATCGGAAACTATTTCCAATTCAAAGTGGAAAATAAAAAAAAAGTATAGGTTTGGTCGGTTGTGGGCGTTAAAGTACGGCCACAATGTTTTTGGCATATCGGAAACTATTTCCAATTCAAAGAGGAAAATAAAAAAACGTGTCGGCGAGATAGTGGAATAATTTGAGGTCATTTGGGGGTATTGTGGGTTTTATAGTGGCGTGGCACAGTTATGAAACTTGCGTTGCGTATAAGTCTGTAAATTCTGCATGGTTAAGTTGAACTTGACTGTTCCACTGTCAACAAGAATTTGACCATATTCATAGCTATAAGCAAGAATTCTAATTTTCAAGACGGACAGATCAAGATCAACTTGATTTGTCATACTTAACAACACACATACAATTTATTTGTCCTGAAATATCTGCTTTACTACTTTAATGCTATCGGAATGCCTTCAATACTTCGTCAAGCCTCTTACCGGAATTATTTTAGAGTTTGCAGGGGAGGAACAAAATGCCTGATTATGTTTTTAAAAGTTCCTTAATTTCGTTTCTTATTTTGGGACTGGCTTGGTGCTCTGTGCTAAAAATGTTTTTTCTCACAATTATAAACTCTTAATTTAAACATATTGTGAAATGAAGAAGTATTTTATTACACAAACTGGCAATATGTCTTTCAAAGTAACTTAACAAGCCATAAATATGAAATATAAAATTTAATTTTTTAGGTATATTTATCAATTTTTTCTATTTTTCTAGAACGTTTTATTGGCTTATATCTAATATCTTGTAAAATGCATTGAAATGCTGTCAAGTTGTAAAATCGACAATGCATAAAATTTGGCAGAAAGCAAAATGCAAAACCAAATGCAGACAATTTTAAAATCTACTTCTATATATATGATGACTTTTTTTATTTAAAAACCTCATTTCGTCGTTGGCCGCTGTTGAATTTGATTGCTTTGGTAGCTTCGGTACATAAAAATTTACTTGATCTTTTTTGCCGCACAGTATCATTGATGGGTTGAGAGCTGCTGTATTGAGCGCCTGGGCAGCATTGTTTAATGCTGCAGGGTTCAAGGCAGCGTTAATCCTAAAGTTTTATAGAATAAAAATATAAATACAACATAAACACTGAGTTTAAGTGCAGAATAAAAAAAATTGACCTTTATTAATATATGTACGTATGTATAACCTTGCCACTCTGACTCAAATTAATATCTTTTAATCCGCACTATTTATTATTACGATCCATACAACAAATTCACTTAAGACAATTTTGTTCTGGTAACTAGCCAATTTTGCAGAAATTCAGCTGTTGTTGTTTTTTTTTTGCAATATGTGCATATATTATTTATATATATGTTTTGATTCCACTTAAATGTGTAGAATTAGATTAGGTTATACCTACCCTTTGCTTTCCCATCGTTCTTTTTCAAATCCCTTATGAATTGACTGAGCTATTGAAGACTCCATCAGATCCACATATCGCACAACTAAAGGTGCAAAAGTGTCTCGAAGGTGCTGATGAAAGCGTCCATTTCGCAAATTGTCTAAAGAAATTATGCAAGAAAATAAAGTTTCGCATACATATTTATATGAAACAAGAAAGAATGCTTAGTCAGTCGAGTTCTCCGATTATAGTACCCGTGGTAAAAGTTTTTTTATCAAATCGGTTAAAGTTTACAAGACTAATTTTTTATTATTTTTATTATTTATATGAAAACAGATCCACATATTTTTCAAAAGTGCGGGCGTGACAGGTTTGGGCGGTAGGATAGGCGTGGCAACATTTGAAAACAAACTTGCGCTGCGTCTGTATCTCTGGAAGCTGCATGCTTAATCTGAACATTCTTTTATAGTTCCTGAGATCGAGACGTTCATACGGACAGGGCCAGATCGACTCGGCTACCGATCAATAATATATATATATCAATTATATGGTCGGGAAAAATTTCTTCTACCTGTTACTTTTTAACGAATCTAGTATAGTATATAGTATCCGAAAAAATTTTACGATTTTCATTTGAAATCGATAAATCGGTGCTCCGGTTTTCGATTTATGAAACGTGCACTTTTGTCTGGCGAAAATGAAAAGTAAATACAATTTTATATCATTTCAGATTTTATTTACTAAGAGAAAAAATTTTTACTCAGTAGTCTATTGATGTTTATTACACATCACCTCATTAGTTATTTTATAAAAACAGAAATTAAGTATTTGTCTTTTTGTTAAATTAACAGAATTCTACCAGACCGGGATTTGACTTAACATGTATGAACAAATTCCCATTCATGTAAATTTATATAAATATGTATTGAGCTGTAAATAATTGTGTAAGAACAATTTCTCATTAGATTGAGCCATACCATCCAGGCAGGTAGTAGTACGCTTTTCCTATAAATACACATTTCCATCTAAAGAGTAAAAAAAATTATTGTTAACAATTTTTAGATTATGTGCAAAAGCCGGTACTGGTATTTAGATGACACTTGTCTCCACTGTTAACCTAATAAAACGTTTTATGATTAAAACGATGCTATGAGTTCTTGTCATATCTTGTCTTGTTGTATATGATATGACACGTCATTTGATTTGGCTTCGGCTTTGGCTTGCCGAAGTAATTCATTTCTTGTTTAAATATATATTTACTGCAAGGGTATTTAAGCTTCGACTTGTCAAAGCAAACTATTAGATTTCTCGCTAGGTGGTTGGGGTGCGAGGAAAGCTTGCTATGATATGTCTGTTTAACGTCTGTTTTCTCGTTTACTTTTATTCGCCAGTCAGAGAGCCAAAGAGCTTCTCAATGTCTATGAGGTGCAATGCAAGCTGTGTTGTAGCTTGAATTGGGGATTGAACGGCTAAGGATAGCTGTATCGTCGACAAACGTGGACACTGTTAGGCGAATGTTTGTAGGAATGTCAGCAGTGTAGATGAGGTATAAAGTAGGCCCAAAAACGCTGCCTTGGGGGACTCTAGCCTTAATTTCGTGGTCAGTGGAAGTGACAGTGTTGCACCCCACTGGCAACTTTCTGTCATATAGGTATGACTCTAGAAGTTTGTGTGTTCTTTCGGGTAAAGCTGTTGTCCTCCAGCTGTATATTGATAGATGTGGCCTGAAGATGAATTTCAGCGAACTCTTTGTAAAAGTGGTGCTTTATACGGTTCCTAATTAGAATGCCGGTCCTACCAAAGCCCAAAGACCCTACAATAACAAGATGCGTAACGCCATACGATTTTTTGGCACACGATTTTTTGGCCGTGGCTCTAGAGGTGGCTCCAGGCTCTCTCGAATTTTTGTTAGAGAGCGAGAGAGCGAAGAGCGCTACAGCGAACAGCTCTTTTCAACGCACAAAGTGATAGCAGACATCTGTATGTGTGCACACGTATGCTCATGCATTGTAAATTTGACAAAATATGCCCTTCACCTTAGAAGTTCTTAGACTTTAAATCTATATTATTTTTGATCAATTGGCATCATACGAAAAATTCTTGTTTTGCATTGCCTTAACGTTATTATTATTTAAATATAGCTTAGAAATAGTAATAGCCGAATCATAATATTACAAAAATGACTTTATATTAGAATATTTGTCATTAGAGTATTCAGCTTGCGGCGTGTGAAAAATTAACAAGGCAATGATTGTTGAGTGCTTGTGTCCGCACTTCGTGCCTCAAGATATGAACAAAGCAAAGACACTAGAATAATTCTAGTGTCTTTGATATTACTTTTGCAATAAACAGTTATCATATTTAATTATTTAGTATATTTATTAAATCATTTGACTTAATATGATGTAACATTAACATTAAAAGTGTTTCAAAAAAAATAATTCGCTTTTAAAAAATTGTCAGATGAGAGACAAATTAGAATTAAACATAAATATAAATGTGTAAACGGTAGCTAATTCGAGCGGCGATTTTAACAAACAAATTTAAAAAGCTTTAAAATTATAATAGTCAGGGCGCGAATTTTTAAAAATTTTTTATTTTATCATATTGCTAGGAAATTGGCAAAAACTACCCTAATATGTACCATGTAAATTCGTTTCTTCGATCAGAATTGATTTCGGCCCGAAAATCGTCTTCTAGCACAACACGCACACTTATACGAGTTCTCGTCTCTTGTTTTTACTCACACAAGCAAGCAAATTATATTTTTAGATTTCTTACGCTCTCAGCGGGAGTGAGCGGAAGAGAGTAATTTTGGCAGTCACCAAAAAAGTGGCTGCATAGTGCCAAACCAATGTATGGCCGTTACGCATCTTGTTATTCTAGTGTCTTTGCAAAGACTTTGCAAAATAAAAATAAATAAATAAATAAATAAATAAAATAACAAGATGCGTAACTGCCATACATTAGTTTGGCCAAAGACACTAGAATAACAAGATGCGTAACGGCCATACATTGGTTTGGCACTATGCAGCCACTTTTTTGGTGACGGCCAAAATTACTCTCTTTCCGCTCACTCCCGCGGAGTTTGCTTGCTTGTGTGAGTAAAAACAAGAGACGAGAACGCGTATATGTGTGCGCGTTGTGCTAGAAGACGATTTTCGGACCGAAATCAATTCTGATCGAAGAAACGAATTTACATTGTACATATTAGGGTAGTTTTTGCCAATTTCGTAGCAATATGATAAAATAAAAATTTTTTTAAAAATTCGCGTCCTGACTATTATAATTTTAAAGTTTTTTAAATTTGTTTGTTAAAATTTGTTACGTTTAATTCTAATTTGTCTCTCATCTGACAATTTTTTAAAAGCGAAATATTTTTTTTGAAACACTTTTAATGCTAATGTTACATCACTTTAAGTCAAATGACTTAATAAATATACTAATTAATTAAAGCAAGTACAATAGAAATTATTAAAACTACTGTAATTTCATAAATTTCATATTATTATAGTGTCTTTGCTTTGCACGAAGTGCGGACAGAAGCACTCAACCATCATTGCCTTATTAATTTTTCACACGCCGCAAGATGAATACTCTAATGACAAATATTCTTATATAAAGTCATTTTTGAAATTTATTTGTGTGATAATATGTACATAGATTTGGCTATTTCTAATCTATTTTCAAATAATAATAACGTTTAGGCAATGCAAAACAAGAATTTTTCGCATGGTGCCAATTGATCAAAAATATTATAGATTTAAAGTCAAAGAACTTTGAAGGTGAAGGGCATATTTTGTCAAATTTACAATGCATGAGCACACGTGTGCACACATACAGTTGTCTGCTATCACTTTATGTGTAGAAAAGAGCTGTTCGCTGTAGCGCTCTCAGCTCTCTCGCTCTCTAACAAAAATTCGAGAGAGCCTGGAGCCACCTCTAGAGCCACGGCGAAAAAATAGTGTGCCAAAAAATCGTATGGCGTTACGCATCTTGTTATTCTAGTGTCTTTGGTTTGGCACTATGCAGCCACTTTTTTGGTGACGGCCAAAATTGCCCTCTGTTCGCTCGCTTACGCTGAGAGCGTAAGAAGTCTAAAAATAGAATTTGCTTGCTTGTGTGAGTAAAAACAAGAGACGAGAACGCGTATATGCATGTGTGCGTGTTGTGCTAGAAGACGATTTTCGGGCCGAAATCAATTCTGATCGAAGAAACGAATTTACATATTTGGGGAGTTTTGGCCAACAATGATGAAATTGCGCCCTATTTAAAAATATTAAATTGGAATATAAAAAAAAAACTAAATCTAAACTAAACTAAAACTAAAAGCACTGAATCTAGTTGGCATTTTAAATAACAAAATTTGATCATTTACATACATTTCAAGGAAATTATTATAACTACTTTAATTTAAAACATAAATTTTCCAAAAAGAAGACATTACATTGAGAAATAAATATTTCATAAAAATAATACGAAGTAGAAAATATAATTTTATAAAGTAAAAAATATATGTAAACGTTTACATATTTATTGCAAAAGTCATATGAATTATTCTAGTGTCTTTGGCTTTGGTCATATCTTGAGGCACAAAGTGCGGACACAAGCACTCAACAATCATTGCCTTGTTAATTTTTCACACGCCGCAAGCTGAATACTCTAATGACAAATATTCTAATATAAAGTCATTTTTGTAATATTATGATTCGGCTATTACTATTTCTAAGCTATATTTAAATAATAATAACGTTAAGGCAAAGCAAAACAAGAATTTTTCGTATGATGCCAATTGATCAAAAATAATATAGATTTAAAGTCTAAGAACTTCTAAGGTGAAGGGCATATTTTGTCAAATTTACAATGCATAAGCATACAATGCACACATACAGTTGCTATCATTGTATGCGTAGAAAAGAGCTGTTCGCTGTAGTGCTCTCCGCTCTCTCGCTCTCGAACAAGAGAGCCTGGATCCACCTCTAGAGCCACGGCCAAAAAATCGTGTGCCAAAAATCGTTTGGCGTTACGCATCTTGTTATTCTAGGGTCTTTGGTCCTACCGTGTGCTCTACCATTCGGGGTGATTTGTACCATAGAAGTGGTAATCCCTTATTTGAAAATTATATTTGCTTGTAAGATGAGTTTCCGAAAGAAGCATTACGTCGATATGCTTCTCGTGTAGGAATTGAGCTAGCTCAAGTTTGCGCTATGAAACGCCATTGTTGTTCCATGTAGCTATGCGTAAGGTAGCCATTATTTATTTTGATTGTTGGGAGACAAGCATTTGTATCAAAAGGTTTTGATTACGCATCATGTCTTGAATGGTGGTTCGCATATATGTCATGAATTCCATCATGCTCTGTTGTAAGGTCTGCATCATAGCTTCGGTTTTCGTTTCTTGCTGCTCAGATAGCATATAGTTTTGTTGTGTGTCCAATTTTGTGTTTTTTAAACGTCTGCAAAACTTATATTGTTATTGCTTGGTATAGGTCAGGGA
The DNA here is from genome assembly GCF_000001215.4 of Drosophila melanogaster. Classification (NCBI taxonomy): domain Eukaryota; kingdom Metazoa; phylum Arthropoda; class Insecta; order Diptera; family Drosophilidae; genus Drosophila; species Drosophila melanogaster. The sequence goes on along the minus strand of NC_004353.4, from coordinate 1,256,615 downwards.
GCGATTCTTGTTGGTTTCGAAAAAAGTACTTCTGGATTTGTTTTCGATGGTGTCAGCGGAGCTGTTCCTTGGTGTACCCGTACCCAACCCGAAGTAGAGCGGGCTGTCGGTATTGCTCCAGTTGTTGTTGCAGATAGCGGGGCTTGTGTCGGAGCTAGAAGTGCGAGAGAGCAAGAGCGCACTCTTTCTTGATTTGTTGGTACAAGAAGGCTCGTTGGGTTATAAGAAAAGTACGCGTTAAGATGAATTGAGAGCTGGCGCGAGTGTCGTTCTGGCTCATATTTTTATTATTTAATTATTCAATATTGTTTTTTTTTTTAAGATAAAGAATTACAATATATATTTGAGCGATCTTGCATCGCATAGAGCATCTTTTTCGATTTCGAATTAAGTCACAAAATCGGCTTCGTATTACACAGAGAGTTTGCGCACACCCGATTGTGTCGATGATTGATTGAACTATGAATGCATTTGAATATTAAACAGGATATTTAAGGTTTGTACCGTTGTTGGAAAACGTTTAATACAATTTGGCGTCGGTATTTATTAACGAAACATATCTTATTATCATATCATATCATATCTTATTATTCATATCTCTGTTAAGTTTAACTTACCATCAGTTCTCAAGTAATCATTTAATATTTGAAACAATGGAAAAGAGTCCCACGTATCAGGAGCTTGTTCTGATAAGACTCTATCCATGTCAACAGCAAAGAGAGACCAAAATATTTCCGCGTGTTCCACAAGCAAGTCACTAAACCATGCAAATGCCTGAAGAACATAAAAGTAAAATTAATATTGATATCTAGAAACAAAGCAATTGTGTGTACATATTATTATTAAGAAAATTGCAAGCAAAATTCAAAATTTAACATTTTTAAAGATCATATTGGCATAAGACAATATATTTAAATATTTGCACACAGAAAATATATTTTACAAGGTCAATAAAAATGTTTTATGGTATTTGTTTAGATCTGTGGAGGAAGGTAAGAAAGGTAAGTGTGCTTTTGATCACCATCAAAAATTATTAACATCAAAAAGGAAAGTAAGAAGTGTTTTCAAGATACGTACAAATTCTTCTGCAATCTTCCCTGAATGTATATTGAAAAACAGATCTACCCTTTTTTAATATGTTATGTACCTTACATTACATAGGTTTTAAGCTAGTGTTGCTAAGATCTTAATTAAAATTTATATTACAACTAGTAAAAGAAATTAATTCAAGTAAATTTTAAAATATAAATAACATTAAAACATAAGTTTTAAGAATCAAAAGGTAAAAGTCGGCATTAATAATGAGAGTTATGTTCAATTATCGTAAACAGTGTTTAAATTATATTGATTGACACCAAACAAATTTTAACGCCATTTTTTTTAAAGAGTATAACACTTTGAAATTCAGTATCTTTCCATCTGATTTTTGTTTACCGTTTTCACAGTCTTTAATAAAAGTACTTAAAAGATGTGTTTATACCCGTTACTCGTAAAGTAAATGGGTATACTAGATTCTTTGAAACGAATGTATGCAAAAGAATATACATATAGTATTAAGTAAGTATTGCTTATATATGAACACAGATATATGAGTACACACAAATATATTGTACGAAAAAGTTTCCTATCTTTTCCCGTGCTGGGGAGCATATAACCACGTTGGTATAAGCTAGAGATAATATTAGAAGAAGTGAATTTAATGATAGCTATATAAGCTGGAAAGAACAAATTCATAGTGTTGCATAAACTTTAAATCATTTTTTTTAAGATTAATAAACCTTTTTAATAATTTCATTGCATTGCACTTTAAATCACTTTCCTGCACTAGCATTATGTCTAGCATATAGTCTACTCGCCTAGGGAACGCGATTAAGAATAAAAATAATATATATACATTTTATATACGCGTTTAACATATGGACTCGCATTGTGATCGATTGTGATCAAAAATATATATAAAACATATGAATATTTATATATATTTATACGCGTTCAGAATGTTTCATAGTTCTGAACTCATGTAGTATACATTTTTAACATACGAGTAACTGGTATAATACCCTTCATATAATACTTCAGGTTAAAGGATTGGATTGAAATCGGTCACCGAACTGCTAAAATGGACTAATTTAGTCACAATGATCATAATGGCGTATACCCTAGTTGCTATGCATACCAAGTTGTTTGGAAACAATGTAATTTCTTTTAAAACCTATTTCCGCCAAAAGTTTTTAAACTAAATTTTCCGAATTTCCATGAATATCAAACACTTTGTTCTATGTTTGAACGTTTTTGGTCTTTTTTAAACAATATTCGGAAGTTGCAAAATAATAATAAATACAGAATGTCCCTATTATTTCCTATTTCTATTTTTTTAAACCCATAGTTATCAACGATACATGCCGTTGGTACTGGCGGGGTGTACACTGCATGAGTCGGCATACAGTAACGAAATGACGATCCATCAGTTGATGCGGCAGTAGCCAGTTCAGATGCGCTAATGAGTCCAGTACTGTCGATTAAATCAACTTCGCTTTCATTGTGGCCTCCTGATACATCTTCATCTTCCTTAAGTAATTTCTTTTTATCCATTTTATCATGTTTGCGCAGCTAAATAAATCGAGCATAGTTGTTAAATAGGTGTAAGTACATACAAATCTTTAATTAGTTGTACATGTAAGTATCATTGTCAGATATAGAGACGCATCCACACTAACCTGCCACTTAATAAATTGTAATTTATAAAAATTTTTTTTGGGATTTCTACTTGATTCCTAAAGTATTCTAAATAAATACCAAGAATGATGATAGGCAGAAAAAAATACCACCTTCAATTACATTTTTAACAGATAAACAACACACTCCTAGAGTTATAGGGTGTATGTTTCGTATAAGTATTTTTCAAATTGATTTATTGCCAAGGTCCCAAGTAAAATAAACTTGCTGTAATTGCAAAGGCAAAAGGGAAAACGTGTAGTAATTATATATATCGATCACTAGGTATAGGTGGGAATTCCCAAGTTTAAAAACAATCTGACACTCTTATCTAGGTTAAGGTTTAATAGTTTCTAAAACACGGCAATAATACGAAATAACGTGGCTAAGTAGACTCGGATTGCAACTGGGCAAATACGTATATGTTCAACATGGAATCAAAATCGATTACACGTTTTTCCATCTTTTAGTTGTTTGCAGCTGACAGAACGACATATATAAAGGTAGGAACTGGCACAAAAAACATGTACTAATAAAGCTACCACAAGATAACGTTTTGAAAATAGTGTCACTGTTGTGTACAGCGATAGATAGGAAAGTGGGCAAAAAAATAAAACGTGTCGGCTTGGCTTGTCTTTTTGAAACCAAACATTATTAAAGTCCTGTTATTATTGTATTTGTGTTAGGCATCTCGAACACGAAAATAAAAAATTTTTCGTAGATTTCTTCGACTGTCAATACCGACCTAACTTTTCTTAAAAGCAAAAATTTTTGTGCATATCTATCGAAATTGAAAGACAAATAATAAAATGAAAAATTTCAACACATTTTGCAAAAGGTGACGGTGTTTAATTGTAGAAAATATAACAAGAAATTGTTCCAAATTTGAAAACAAACGCTGCGTCCATGTCTCTAGAACCTGTATGCTGAATCTCAACGGTCTAGCTTGTATACTTCCTGAGATCTCGGCTTTCATACAGACAGAAGGACATGGCCATGGACTCGGTTATTGACACTGATCAAGAATATATATAAATGCTCAAAAGCATTACAGAACTGCCACGCCCACACTTGTGAAAAAGTTCTTTCCCAATTTCTATCGATATAACATAACATTTTGTAATTGCTCGTTTGCACTTTCATTAGTTGAGTAACGGATATCTGATAATCGGGGAACACGACTATAGCGTTCGCAATTTACAATTTATTTTTTTCAGTGTCCTACCGTTTTCGAACATATAAGGAATTCTGCCTTTTACATACTTTTCAAAGAATCTAGTATACCCTTTTAATCTACGAGTAACGGGTTTAAAAACAGGAACACATTTTTCAAGAGTAGGCGGTGCAGTTTTGTTCCGCATATGCGCCTTCGAGTGGGCGTGGCAACGTTTGTTGTCATGTCGGTAAGAAATAGCAAGACAAATAATAGTATGAAAAATTGTAGAATAGAAACATTTTTCAAAATAGTGGCTGTGTCATTTTAAGGCGCTTTATGGGCGTTAGTTAGAATAATATCGGTTTATGTTTGATTAAAATCAGACGACTATATAAAATAGCTTTCATAGGACTATACATTTGGAAATTTATTTGTAATGTCAGAAAAGAAATTGTAGTTTTATTGTTTTTATCATAAATTGTTCTCAATTTTTTCGTATATTTCTACGACTGCAACATACCGCCCTAACTTTTCTTAAAATATTTACGTTTAAAAGTTATTAAGAAATAAAAACGGTTACTTGTATCACTTTTAAATATTTGATATCGCCATATAAGTAGAAATAAGCAAATAGAAAAATGAAACTAAAAAATTCGAATAAATTTTTGAATGTGTAGGCGTTTATGGGCGTTAGATTTAGAGTAATTTCGGTTTATGTTTGATTAAAATCAGACGACTATATAAGTAGCTATATATGTACATCGTAAATTTATTTGTAATGTCAGAAAAGAAATTTTAGTTTTATTGTTTTTGTCATAAATTGTTTTCATTTTTTCGTAGATTTCTACGACTGTAACATACCGCCCTAACTTTTCTTAAAATATTCTCGTTTAAAAGTTTTAAAGTTAAAACGGGCACTTTTATCACTTTTAAATATCTGATATCGCAATATTAGCAGAAATTGGCAAAAAGATAAATAAAACTAAAAAATTCGAATACATTTTTGAATGTGTTGGCGTTTATGGGCGTTAGATTTAGAGTAATTTCGGTTTATGTTTGATTAAAATCAGACGAATATAAAAAAAAGCTGTCATAGGACTATATATACCAGAAATTTATTTTTAATGTCAGAAAGGAAATTGTAGTTTTATTGTTTTTATAAATAAATTATAAATAAATTGTACTCATTGGCTTGACAAATCTAGCTCCTTTCTTGATTCTCTTTTTTTTTATCGATTTTTCTATGATCAGTATACTAATTTTATATAGATCTAAGAAACCCTAATTTTTGAAGAAACTTTTTGCAGATATTTTTTTTTTGTGTTGCAGGGGTGTGAAGTCTTTACTGATGATAATATAAATTAAAACATATTCTAACTAAGTACATGTACCATTTGGATTATCGCACCAAATAAATCTAATACCATTTAATTAGCTTGTTATATAAATTTGGTATTGAAATGTAAATGTAGAGAAATAGTGGACTGGGGTATAATCATTCTTTAGTCACTTAATACACAAAAAGCACAATTTTACATATGTAAATAACAAAAAATAACCAGTTAACCACATCAAAGTCGGCGTGTAACATGTATATTATACATAGATTTGGTTAAGTTACGACATTTATGTAAAATTACAGTAAACACCAACTGGACACGGTAAAAGCACAACTAAGTTTGGTACTTAAACATTTAAAAAAAAATTACAATTGTTGTTTAAGATATTATATACTTTTTATTGTGGGATGAATAACACCGAAAATATAAGGATGATGGTAATGAAAGGTATATCATTAAAACAAAAAATGTATGAAAAAACATATGAAACCGAACTATTTTAATAAAAAAATACAACTTACTTCTCCGTAATGTTCCTCATTTTGTTGCAACAAATCAACACAAAGTTCTGCTAAGTGTATTAAGTCCTCTAGTTTTTTTGGGGCCGGAACAATAACGTCTCCTCGCAAGTCCTCTGTGTGTAAGTTAAAAAGAGTTACGTCGCCAGCTTTAATTATTTATATGCGAAATACGTCGTCTTAGTTATAAATTTATTAAAAATTTTTATGTGCTATGAGCTGTGCTATAATTAACCGATTTTATTGTATATATATATATATATATATATATACCAAAAATGGAGATACCAAAACTGCTGGTGCATGTAGACGCTTATATTATTGTTAAAAACGACAGTTTCTGCTATTCTGCTTCTTTTAAACTATCCACTTGAACCTTTTTCGATAAATGTTTTTGTTTAATATTAATGTAGTTTGATTGTCAAAACGATATATATCTCATAAATCCCATAGGCCGGATCAAGAAATAAGAGCGAATGCTATAGTTCCCGACTATCAGATACCCGTTACTCAGCTAGTGTAATTTCATAATTTTTCTGGGATATCGATAGATATTGGGGAATAAAATGAGAAAACATTTAAAAATTGTTCAAACGCAAATCGATAGAAATTTAAAAGACTAATAAAATTATTAATAAAATATCCAACAATTTTTCAAAAATGTGGACGTGGCAGTTACACGACTAATAAAATTTTTTTTTAGAAAAATATCAAACAATTTTTCAAAATGTGGGCGATGCAGTTTCTGGCGGTTTGCGGGCGTTAGAGTGGGCGTGGCTACATGTGTCAACAAACTTGCTCGACGTCTTTGTCTCTAGAATCTGTATGCTTAATCTCAACCTTCTAGCTTTTATAGTTCCTGATATCTCGACGTTCATACGGACATCGAATAGCTCCTATAAACAATATTTCAATTCTGATAACTTTTAAAGATCTGTAATATAAACAACAGTAAAACGAAAAACTAGAGATAACGGTTGTAACATTCAATAGGCTTATATATGACGAGGTATAAAAGAAGTTATGTCTGCGTTCACTTAAAATGGTAATGCTGTTGTAAATTAAGTCGACGACCAAATTAATGCAAAATGTGTACAAAATTGATGTGAAACCGAATTTAGTTTAAGCTATTATTTAAAGCAACAATTAGCCAATAAGCTGAAGACAAAAGGCCCCGAGCACATTTTGAAATGAATAGGAAATGATAACGAACTTTTATTCTTCTTGCTGTGTGCGCCTAGTGGAGGTGGTATTTATTGCCCAAAACTCTCAAAACATTAAACATTGTATACCGTAAGCTCATAATTTTTTCAATACTTTTAAGTAGACAATGATTCACACAATTTTGGTGCATTGCGAAATGTTTACTAAATAAATAGTGGTATTCTGACAGCCTTAGGTTTCCGACAATAACACGAACGAACAGAGAATCGGACATGACCAGATCGACTCAGCTAATGATCTTGAATATCCAAGAATTTATATTTTATAGGGTCTAAACCGTTTCCTTTTTCCGTTAAGTACTTTTCAACCAATTTACTATATTATAATATAAAGGGTATCTAATGATAAATCCTTAATTGAAATACGTGAGTTTGACAGTTTTGGTTGGTAGAATAGGGAAGGCAATATTTACTACTCAAGTAAGCGGTATAAAACTGAGATCCATGTCGGCATCATATTCTGTTATACTTTAGAGTATTTGGTTGGTAGAATAGGGAAGACAATATTTACTACTCAAGTAAGCGGTATAAAACTGAGATACATGTCGGCATCATATTCTGTTATACTTTAGGGTATTTGCTTCAAGCTCGGCTTTTATTAAAATGCTAAAATAACAGGGTATTTGATAGTCGGGGAAGTCGACCTTAGCATTCTCTGTTGTTTTGAATTAAATCAGTTGCTTTGCCCATTTCTATCGATATGCCGAAAACATTTCGGCCTCGCCGCTGTGACCCCTAAAATTTATAGCGAAGTTATGTTTTAAAAATTATTTTTTTTGTCGAAATCGCATATGCTTTTAGTTAGAATACAAATATTAGTTTCATACCATCAATTTTAGCCTTATTGGAAAGACGCGTATAATTTACAAGCGCTGCCGTCTCTAAGCTTTTTTTAATCATTTGACGAACTTCTTCAGGTGGAACGGGGGTAACAATGTCTTTCATTAGAACTCTCTCTAATAGGGATAATGTTGCTTTGAGTGCACCTTCGGGGCGACCAAATGGAAAACAGTATCTGAAATTGGTTATTTGAAATTCGAGTAACTGGCGTAGGCGTTCTTTGATTTCAGAAAATTTCTCCTTTTCCTCATGTGTTATGCTTCCAACTCCATCAGGTCTGTAAATGACTTTAAAAATTATTTTATTAAAACTTAAAACATTAATGAGTTTTACCTGTTTCCATGTACGTGGCTCGCGCAGAAGGCGAATGAATAGTGAATTAGAGTTGGGTCTATCATGTGTTGTTTTTCGGCACGATCCAGTAAATCAGAAAGGTAGCATAAGTGCCTGTAGCATCCTCGGACACCATATCGAGCGCAATATTCGTCCAACACGAAAACTTGACCAGGACTAAACCACCCCTAAAAACAATACAAACAAGAGAGAACGGTCTAGACTATCAGAAGGCCGTTACTCAGCAGGTTGCTGTGCTAGGGAGAAGTTTCAACTTTATGTTGGCTTTTCGATAAAAATAGGTAAAATAAATAATATATTAAAAAACGAGAGAATGCTACAGTCGAGTTCCCCGACTATCAGTTACCCGTTACTCAGCTAGTGAAAATGCGAACGCGAAATTTCATAATTTGTCTGGATATCGATAGGCAATGGTGAATAAAATGATAACCAATTTTCAAATTTTTTAACAGTGTGGGCGTGCCCTATTTTGGCGTTTTGTAGGTGTGAAAAGGAGCAGGGACAAAGTGTTTTTGTATACCAAAAGAAGAAATTGGCAAGACAAACAATTAAACGAAAAAAGTCGAAACATTTTTCTAACGTGTGGGCGAGGTAGTTTTGGGCGGTTGAAGTTTTTTGGCAAGTCGATAAAAATTTACAAAACTTATAAAAATATGAAAAAACATCAAAACATTTTTCAAAAGTGCAGTTTTGGGCGTAAGAATGGGCGTGGCAAAAAATTGTTTTCAAATCGATAGAAACTTACAAGACTAATACAAGAATGAAACAATACCAAAACATTTTTCTAAAGTGCGGGCGTGGCAGTTTTGGGCGCCTCATGGGCGTGACAGGTGGGCGTTAAAGTGTGCGTGGAAGAAAGTTTTTAGAAATTTAAAAGACTAATAAAAATATGAAAAAATATCAAAATATTTTTCAAAAGCCTGGGTGCGTCAATGTTAGGAGGTTGGGCGGAGTTGGGCTAGGTATTTATAAAACCATACTAACCAAACATTAAAAAATATTTCAAAATTTTTTTGCGAATCTTTATGATTGCAACTCTCTAGCTTTCATCGTTCCTGAGATCTAAGCGTTCATACGGACAGACGGACATGGCCAGATCGACCAGATATGTACTTCATATGGTCGGAAACGCTCCTTCTACCTGTTACATACTTTTTAACGAATCTAGTACACCCGTAACGGGTACAATAAACTAACATTAATTTCAGTTTTTATAATGATATCAACATACCAAAGAAGCATATGGGTCGTTGAGCCTATACTCCAGTGTAAGATTCTGTAACGTCTTGAAAAGTGTAGCATGATCAAAAGTACAAGGATCGGTGCTTATAAAATCCTCCATTCCATGTTTCCGGGCTTTATCTGCGTCTGAAAAAATTTAAAATCTATATTAAATATATTATATATAAATATTCTGGAAAAGCAAGAAAAAAAAGGTCTATTATCTACTGGGAATGCAATGATGTTATAATTACATATTCAACTTAGGACATTTTTAAGATTAAACATAGGAAACAAAATACAAAATAATTGTTATAATTGCTTAAATGTGCACAAAATTGTTTTGACACATCACTATCTAACCTATAATATAGTTTAACTAGGCCAATTTAGATACTATACTTTCCGCAGAATCCTGCTTTTTTTTATCTAAAAACTAATAGACCCCATTGTGCAATTTTATTGCACTGCCTTAAATAAATACCAATCGCATCCAACTTTAAATGAATCTTTTGAATTATGGAAAATAGCTTTATATAGTAATTTAAGTCTTTAAACTTTGTAAAAATCTTTTTATAATAGCGGAAAATTTAAAATACTGACAAGCTCTGAAGTTACAGAGTGGAACTATAGGTTGTTGATATGGTGTTTCGAAATTAAGTGACTCTTTATACTTATAGTGTTAAGTAAATGGGTATACTAGATTAATTAAAAAGTACAAACAGGTAATAGGAAGCGTTTTCGTCCTTTAAAAAAAAACAAATATTTTTCTTCGGGATAACTAGCCATGTTGATCGGCTATGTCTGTCCGTCCGGCTGTCCATTTTTTTGTCTTTTTACCATTTCAATTTTAATCGATCTTCTTCTCCATCTTGAAACACATTATTAATAGCTTGTTTTTGAGTGATCTTGGTTAAATACCATAATTGTAAACTTTTTACACGTCATATAATGCGCGTGAGAGCATTGTAAGTTCCGAAATAAACAAATATGTATAAGTCGCTGTAAACAGACACCCAAATAGAGAGATAAATATATTTCAAATTACGAACCACCTTGAATTTTCGACATAGCTGAGTTCTTATCTTGGGTTATTGGTGGAGTTGGTTTGTGGGACTGTCCAGTCGCCCTGTACATAGCCATGACCCAAAGACTGCATTCGTTCTCATCATCGCAAGCAAACGAAATGCTATCTCCCTCTCGAACAGCATTGAAGAAATAACGGCCTCCATTCAAATCGATTCCAAACATAAGATTTGCTATATATAAATGTCAGTTTTAACTTCAATCATTATCATCAATAATAATTTTATAAAAATACCACTGGCGGCTTCTATATAATCAACAGTATATCCATCAAGCTGCATCATTTCAGACGGTTCTGATTTTTTCTCTTTATAGCTGCACATTGCAAAAGTATATTGGGATACTTGAACTAGGACAAAATAACGCCTTTTCCATTTTTTCCATACTGATTTCCCAATAGCATAAAGATACCTACATATACATATTTTATCGGTTTAAAAAAATTGATATATTGAGACACTAAAGAAAAGTATACTTACCCACAATGTTTCATATTTAATGGCTTATCAAGTCGGCAAGCTATCTTAATACGTATATCTTGATCGGGAAGATTTTTCGGTACAATCATTCGATGCCACTCAGGTGACTTAACCAAAAAAATGCGTTTTATTATATTTTATATACATAAGGCAAGCTTACCTTTGAAGAAAGTGGAGTAGGCTTAAGTGTTACCTTTCCCAGTTCCTTATCCTCCAATGCCAGCATTCCGGGGTTCTCTGTGTACAGTTTTACCTTGACAACTGGCAGTGGGTGTGTGGTTGTAAAATCGCCCTGCGTATCCCACCTATAAAAAAATTGATGTATATTGAAGGTTTTTTTCTAGACTCCTACATTGGTTTTGATGCTTCGGCTTGATCCGTTTGAAGCTTTTCCCCGTTCTCAACTTCCATTGTGCAGTAAACAATGCGATTGGGAGCTAAAGATTTAAGACCTTTAACTTCCATAACTATTACTTCCAGTTGGAAAGTTAGTACAACATCTAACTTTGTCAATTGTGTGGAACCATCCTCTGAATCACCCTCCAACTTAGATAAAGATCCGTGAGATCGCAGTATCAATTTTCTTTGTTTAGGAAAAAAAAGAACGGAAGTCATTTCACGGAAGTAAAAATGTAGTTAAATATTACCAAACTATGCATACAAACTATTCTAATTCTAATTTATTTTCCACGAATACATTCCAAAGAAAATTTGGTGAGAGCATAAAAAATTACAAGCTTATTATTAATAATACAATTGATCGACAGTATTTCAAAATAAAAATTCCAGAAGATTGCCAAAACCGCTACTCTGACGCCAACAAACCGGCCAAAAACTTTCACACCCACACCAAAACAATTGTATTTTGTTTTAAATATTTTTTAGTTCATTTCTATCCTTATGCTTGTTTGAATGTGGTATACCGTTTAGTAGACGAAAAAATGTCGGCGTATCATTTTTGGCCGGATTGTGGGCGTTAGAGTGCAGTCTTTTAAAGCTAAGTAGCGCTGAGTTGCTGGAATCCGTAAGTGGAAATTCATAGCTTTTACAGTTCCAAAAATCTCAAAGTTCTTATTGACAGGCAGTCATTGCTAGATTTTACATACCTCATAGGGTCAGAAATTAATTAAGTCTGAATCCTTTCCTCTGACTGAGAGGAGGTACATTACATTAAGCAGTATAACTATATAACTATTCTAGAAGCTACTTAAAATTATAAGCTAATAAAAATATAAACTGATATATACATCGTATAAACTCATAAATTAGGATTGAAGGGCTATCATTATTGTTATTATTAATCACACAATGCAGTGATTTGTTATTACTTACAAAAACGACGGTGTACTGTAAGTAAAAACAAGAAAAAATAGTGTAAAAACAGAGTTTTAAAATATTTGTACATTTTGTTTAATTAACCTGTGATTATAACGTTTTAATTTCTGGAGTCCATATTTACTATCCATATTTCCTTTTGACACTGGAAGAGATTCAAGATTTGCCATCAGAAGATTTATAGACGATTTAAGTTCTTCAACGTAAAGAGACTCCATTTCCTTAAGTACAAACTTGGGCATTAGTTTGCGATTTTTTTCCATCTCTCCTACTCTTTGCATTCTACCGTCCAATTCCCGTCTTATAGCTGCTGCTTGTTCATCGGCAGAATCTAACTAAAAATATTATATAATATTTACCTGTCAAATGTGTACATTGTAATTAAAATATAAGCTTACCATCAGGGCGTTAAATAAAATTTGGTGCTCGAATTTTTTTACTAGCAATATTTGTTGAAACATATCATACAATTGTTCTTTAGAAAGAATTAACTCGCTATTCAGTGATTGCTGCATTCGAGATGGTCGCTTAGAATCTTCTTCCCCAGTACCCTTTAATATAATGTCGAATTTCGCCATCCATGAAGTTAGTACGGTTTCTTTACTTAGACCATCTATCTCAGGTAAAGATCTTAAATAAAATAGTTATCTTTTATATAGTATAAACACAACTTCATATATTGTTTGTTGGTTATACCTGACACGTTTTTCTATATTATTACGAAAAACTTCTCGAAAATCGTGCTGTGATGATGCACCAGATTGAACCATTTTTAAAACTCGTTCCGATTTAAGAAATACGTCATGGTAGCTCTGCACAGCATTTTGAAATGCTTCATCTGCCATTATTTGAGTTTCGCCTTTAAGAAACGCCTAGAACAAACATTTTAATAGTTAAAAAAAATATTTAAATAATTTGTATGTGAAAAAAGACTTGGAAAATTTGCAGAAAATATCATTAGGGAAGAGATTTTTAGGATTATTTTACACATTAACCAAGGGTCCGCAGAGTAAGCATGTCTACACGTTCTTTGCTGACACAAACGTGGCAGGTTTTGCTCATTTTCTGCTCGATCTGGCGTTTTTTAAAGCTAAATGCTAAAGATCTGTGCACTGGCGGTTGGAGGGATCTTATTTAACAGCAAATTTGGCTATACTTTCCCGACTATCAGTGTGGCGTGGCAGTTTTGGGGTTTGACCAGGATTACAAGCAGATCCAGTTAGAGTGGGTACAGACATACATATATTGATAACGATCACTAATCGGGTCTATTCGGCCATGTCCGTCTATCTGTCCTTATAAGCGTCGAGATCTCGGGAACTATAAATGCTCAAAATCTTTAAATTTTATATAAGTATTTATGGCTTCTACGAAATAGTGTTGGTCAGAAACATGGCGGGGTTGTTAGATTAAGTAAACTGCATTATTTTATTCGTGCCCGTTGCAATGGCCGTCACAGCGGCATGCCCCCGAAATGATATATTCATATAAATATGTATTTTTTTGTACACAGAATGTAGAGGTGAATATAGAAAAGCGATGGCATTTTGCAACTAAATGGAATATGATTCGAAAGGTCCTAAACCACAGTTTCTGCAACTTTAGCAATACTGCAACTTTTGTGATTAGTCTAGTCACATCTTCTATAGTTGTCTTCAATCGAGCTTCTCCTTTTCTGGGTACGGTTTCGAAACCCAAGCGATGTACCATGATGCTGATGGTGCAATGTCCAGCTATTTGTTTAGGACGTTGTTGTAAAGTAATTGGGTACGCTTAATGCCGTTTCCTCCAGAGTCTTTATAGCATAGTCTCTACAATCCAATTCCCTAACGGACCCCCAGGGAATGGGAGTCCCACATTACTCCCCAGTGCGGGACTATTACGGAGGAATAAAAATACAAGACCATGTCCTTCTGTTGCTGAAAATTATTTCTGAAAATCGTATATGGATCGCTTTGCTAAAATAAAATTGTCGTCGCTGTCAATGTAGACTTTTCTACTGCTGTCGCGTAATGGCAGTAATATTAAAATTATATCTGCCATTGCAGACAAAAAATTATCCTTGAATACGTTGTTCTGAAAAAATTACCGTATCGTGAGTCATTTAACTTCACCGATTATATATTTCGGTAACCATCAAAGTTCATTGCACGACAACTGGAAGAAATGAGATTTAAAGAAATCAAAACTCTGAACGCACCACAGTCTGGGTTTGATTTGGAGTAGACATGACGCTAGACTTGCAATAGTGTCAAGGATTTCAGACGTTATGTCAGCCTTGGTTCGAACGCAGCAACGTAGAATGCTTTTTTGAAGCAAAATGAAATAATTTTGCTTTTGTATATAGTAATGCTAATTGGTTTCGGTTGTTTGAAGCTCGGCCGATATTCGGAGCAACACATCATGCATTTTTACTGCATTTTAACACATTATAATACTTTTGTTTCTTACTTGAAATCGCTGAGTTATAATTTCCAACTGCTGTTTGCTTATTTTGGTTTGCCGCTTAGTCATATCTGTCGGCTGTTTAGCATTAAAAGGGTATGAAATACATCTTGAAATGAATACATAAAGTTGAATTCGTCGTTTACGTTCCTCTTCTTCACGTTCATGTTTGCCCTGAAAAAATTGTACATATAAGTTTAGGTGTATAAATTTGAAATTTATATTGTCTGCACCAAACACAATAATTCATAGATAGGGTTGTTTTCGGGAAAGAGATGGCAAATTTCATATTGTACTTATTTTTCCTTCTTTTTTTCTTGCATTGTCGCTTTTTTATATACCATTCCTCGTATATAACGCTAGCCGGCCGGCAGGTAACAACCGATAGATATTGACAAGACAAACAATAAAAACAAAGAAAAATCAAAACATTGTTTTTTAATGGGTGGGCGTGACCGTTTTGGGCGGTTCGTGGGCGTTAATGTGGGCGTGGCAAAATGTGGTTCGGCAAATCGATAGAAACTTAAAGACTAATACAAAAAAGAGAAAATATCAAACAATTGTTTAAAAGTACGGGCGTGATAGTTAGAGTGGGCGTGGCAACATTTGGAAACAAGCTTGCGGCAGGTCTCTGAAAGCTACATGCTTAATTTTAATGAGATCGAGGAGTTTATACTGGCCAGAGCCACTCGACTATTGATCGTGATCAAGAATACATTTACTTTATACGGTCGGAAACGCTTCCTTCTACCTGTTACATACTTTTCAACGATTCTCGTGTAAGGTATACTATATAAGTATATATATTGACGTAATTGGGTGGTCCAATACGGCCACTTCAATTATTTCAAAGAAAACAGTAATGCACTTAGGTTATTTCCATAATGTATCCCAGCTGCGCAGCATCCGTTTCAGCGGCACTTAGCCCTTCTTGTAAAAATCCTAAAGCCTGACATAAGCAGATTTGACTGCTCTCTTTGAATTTTTTCCTAATCTTAAGAATCCAAGAGCGAGGCCCTCCCGAAATACAAATATTGTTGAAATACTGAGGCTTCTCCTCAATCCAATTTACATTTGAATTTTAGTCTTAAACTGATATCCGAATAAAGAAGTTAAATAAAAACCTTCTTTAAATAATTCTTCTCAGTGTTGCTCTTAGTCAACTGATACAAAAAGTATCCGAAAAAAGAACCTTCGAGTGGAAATAAGTTAAATTTTATAATCCAGTCACTGGATTCCAGTGCTCGAAACATTTCCCAAATAAATTCGTGGAAACTCTTCAACTTGGATTTTAATTCCAATTCTGTTATCCAATTTAAAGTGGAAGTGAAATACGAAACAAAAACATTAAGTCCAAAGGCAACTAAGTTTTAAAACCAACATATAAAAATAAAATAAGAACAATAAAGCAATACAATAAAAAAAAAAGTGAAACTAGAAAACAAAAAAAAAAATAAATAATAGCATTGAATTCGAAACAATAAAACAATAAAACACAAAATTTAAAATTTTACAATAAAAATGTCTCAACCAATTATTATAATTATTGCCGCACCTTAAATCGTTGCGCTAAGAGACAACAACCTTGCCGAAGCCCGTCGGCAGCTTAAAGACATTATGACATTTAAGGGTGATCCAGAAACACTTCACACCGTCGTCAGCAGAGTGGATTTACGTAATTTTCGTAAACAGAGGATTCTACTGGGAGCCATCAAAAGTAACTTGGACGGATAATACGATCTTTGGGACTTCCGAGCATTGGCCTACCCTCAAAGCAAGACTCATCGCGGAATTTAAAACTCAAACACCAAACTACAAACTTCTGGAGAGCTTCAGGGAGACACCATACAGAGGAAACCTAAAAACATTCTCCGAAGAAGGGGAAAGACGACGTCAATTATTAATTTCGAAACTACACCTGGAAGGTAACCAATCGGATTTTCTTATTTTTATTCAGGCTATTAAAGACTCTACTATATTTACTATTTTATCTCATCACGATATTACAGACTTAAGATCCTTAATAACCATTGCACAAAATGAGGGAATTTATGAAAAACTCATTAATTTTGAATTTTATAAACCCAGAATACCGTAATAAAAATTCAAATTTTAATCAGAATTCGAAAGCACATAAATTCAATACAAACGTTCAAACTCGCCCAAGTTACCCACAATATTCCCAACCCTTCCAGCCTAATTTTAATCAATACATTCAACCATTTAGACCTAGCTATCAGAGCAGACGACTTACAACCCACCAATGTGGCACGTACCTAATTATTTCAGACCCAACCTACGAACAACAGTATTATGACCAAAATCAATACAATCCATATCAAAATCATGGGTTCATTAATGAAGGGCAACAACAGGTCCAACCCGTACACATTAATAATGAACAAAATCAAAATAATTCTGAACTAAACGAAAATTTTCGGTCAACAGCCCCGGACAACACGAATGCTTAAAAATAGTATACAAAGGGTACACATACAAATGGCTTCCACAATTAATATGATCAATGAAAATATATTTTGTCTTCCCATACAAAATAGTAGAAGTGAAGTTTTAACATTAAATGGCCCTATTACCTTGAACGACTTGATTATGTTACCCAGAAATAGTATTTTCTAATAATTACGATATGCTAATTGACAGAAAATTGTTGAAAAATGTCCAATCAGTTATTAATTACAAAAATAATAGTTACCCTTTTTGATCAAACATACAAATTAATTACTTAAGAAACCAAAAAAACAGAACTATGAAAATAACCACTTTTGTTCTAGCTAATGCAGTTTACGGAATACGTAGAAGATTTAGAATGGCTATGCCAGCTTTCCAGACTTGACTTGTTTAACCCAAAATTACTAAACTTAAATTATTACAAATTACTGGAACTTAACCCAAACCATTCATAACCAAAATTACCCAAATTCAATTAATAATATAAAAATAGAAGAAAACAAAATGAAAGGAGTAATGCAATGCAAAATAGAAATCAATAGTATAATTTTAAGTGAAAATATGTTAAAACCAGAAATAGATTTGACACCACTTGACACACCACTTAATATAACAAAAATAAAAATTGTAAAACACAACGCCAATGTTAAGATGATTTCAGAGAACAATATTACACTTTACATACTAATGACCATTGTAATAATTGACTAATTTTATTGTACTTATATTTAAGATATGTATAATTTATGCCATTTATGTTGCTGTATGCAAAACTTAAAATAAGAAAAAATCAAAACATACCACAACAAATAGAAATAGAACAAACTCCATTTTCCATACAATATCTATCAATCCCAGCCCAAGTATAGGTTTCACTTTAAGGGAAGGGGAGGTACGTATTTGGGTGGTCCAAATCGGCCACTTCAATTATTTCAAAGAAAACAGTAATGCACTTAAGTTATTTCCATAATGTATCCCAGCTGCGCAGCGTCCGTTTCTAATAAAGAATTCTTTGGCAGCGGCACTTAGCCGTTCTTGTAAAAATCCTAAAGCCTGACATAAGCAGATTTGACTGCTCTCTTTGAATCTTTTCCTAATCTTAAGAATCCAAAAGCGAGGCCCTCCCGAAATACAAATATTGTTAAAATACTGAGGCTTCTCCTCAATCCAATTTACATTTGAATTTTAGTCTTAAACTGATATCCGAATAAAGAAGTTAAATAAAAACCTTCTTTAAATAATTCTTCTCAGTGTTGGATTTACGCACCACTATTCTGACGTCTGTGACTCGCCGTCCAACGTGATTGCAGTGGGTTTTAATTTTTATTTTTAATTTTTTTATGCTTATTATGATTTTTATGATTATGATTATTATGATTATTATGATTATTATGATTATTATGATTATTATGATTATTATGATTATTATGATTATTATGATTATTATGATTATTATGATTATTATGATTATTATGATTATTATGATTATTATGATTATTATGATTATTATGATTATTATGATTATTATGATTATTATAATTATTATGATTATTATGATTATTATGATTATTATGATTATTATGATTATTATGATTATTATGATTATTATGATTATTATGATTATTATGATTATTATGATTATTATGATTATTATGATTATTATGATTATTATGATTATTATGATTATTATGATTATTATGATTATGATTATTATGATTATTATGATTATTATGATGATTATGATTATTATGATTATTATGATTATTATGATTATTAATTTTTAGTCTTAAACTGATATCCGAATAAAGAAGTTCAATAAAAACCTTCTTGAAGTAATTCTTCTCGGCGTTGGATTTACGCACCACTATTCTGACGTCTGTGACTCGCCGTCCAACGTGATTGCAGTGGGTTTTAATTTTTATTTTTAATTTTTTTATGCTTATTATGATTTTTATGATTATGATTATTATGATTATTATGATTATTATGATTATTATGATTATTATGATTATTATGATTATTATGATTATTATGATTATTATGATTATTATGATTATTATGATTATTATGATTATTATGATTATTATGATTATTATGATTATTATGATTATTATGATTATTATGATTATTATGATTATTATGATTATTATGATTATTATGATTATTATGATTATTATGATTATTATGATTATTATGATTATTATGATTATTATGATTATTATGATTATTATGATTATTATGATTATTATGATTATTATGATTATTATGATTATTATGATTATTATGATTATTATGATTATTATGATTATTATGATTATTATGATTATTATGATTATTATGATTATTATGATTATTATGATTATTATGATTATTATGATTATTATGATGATTATGATTATTATGATTATTATGATTATTATGATTATTATGATTATTATGATTATTATGATTATTATGATTATTATGATTATTATGATTATTATGATTATTATGATTATTATGATTATTAATTTTTAGTCTTAAACTGATATCCGAATAAAGAAGTTCAATAAAAACCTTCTTGAAGTAATTCTTCTCGGCGTTGGATTTACGCACCACTATTCTGACGTCTGTGACTCGCCGTCCAACGTGATTGCAGTGGGTTTTAATTTTTATTTTTTAATTTTTTTATGCTTATTATGATTATGATTATGATTATTATTATTATTATGATTATTATGATTATTATGATTATTATGATTATTATGATTATTATGATTATTATGATTATTATGATTATTATGATTATTATGATTATTATGATTATTATGATTATTATGATTATTATGATTATTATGATTATTATGATTATTATGATTATTATGATTATTATGATTATTATGATTATTATGATTATTATGATTATTATGATTATTATGATTATTATGATTATTATGATTATTATGATTATTATGATTATTATGATTATTATGATTATTACGATTATTATGATTATTATGATTATTATGATTATTATGATTATTATGATTATTATGATTATTATGATTATTATGATTATTATGATTATTATGATTATTATGATTATTATGATTATTATGATTATTATGATTATTATGATTATTATGATTATTATGATTATTATGATTATTATGATTATTATGATTATTATGATTATTAATTTTTAGTCTTAAACTGATATCCGAATAAAGAAGTTCAATAAAAACCTTCTTGAAGTAATTCTTCTCGGCGTTGGATTTACGCACCACTATTCTGACGTCTGTGACTCGCCGTCCAACGTGATTGCAGTGGGTTTTAATTTTTATTTTTTAATTTTTTTATCGCTTATTATGATTATGATTATGATTATTATTATTATTATGATTATTATGATTATTATGATTATTATGATTATTATGATTATTATGATTATTATGATTATTATGATTATTATGATTATTATGATTATTATGATTATTATGATTATTATGATTATTATGATTATTATGATTATTATGATTATTATGATTATTATGATTATTATGATTATTATGATTATTATGATTATTATGATTATTATGATTATTATGATTATTATGATTATTATGATTATTATGATTATTATGATTATTATGATTATTATGATTATTACGATTATTATGATTATTATGATTATTATGATTATTATGATTATTATGATTATTATGATTATTATGATTATTATGATTATTATGATTATTATGATTATTATGATTATTATGATTATTATATGATTATTATGATTATTATGATTATTATGATTATTATGATTATTATGATTATTATGATTATTATGATTATTATGATTATTATGATTATTATGATTATTATGATTATTATGATTATTATGATTATTATGATTATTATGATTATTATGATTATTATGATTATTATGATTATTATGATTATTATGATTATTATGATTATTATGATTATTATGATTATTATGATTATTATGATTATTATGATTATTATGATTATTATGATTATTATGATTATTATGATTATTATGATTATTATGATTATTATGATTATTATGATTATTATGATTATTATGATTATTATGATTATTATGATTATTATGATTATTATGATTATTATGATTATTATGATTATTATGATTATTATTATGATTATTATGATTATTATGATTATTATGATTATTATGATTATTATGATTATTATGATTATTATGATTATTATGATTATTATAATTATTATGATTATTATTATTATTATGATTATTATGATTATTATGATTATTATGATTATTATGAATATTATGATTATTACAATTAGTATTATTATTATTATTATTATGAATATTATTATTATTATTATCTACGTGTTACATACTTTTGAACGAATCTGGTAACTTCCTTTTGATCTAACGGGTTTATACCCGTTATACACATTTATATTTGTTCCTTATTTCCATTTCCGACTGTTTCTAATAGCACAAGTAATTTCTTGTAAACACCGATCGAATCCGGGTCCCCCACTCAACTATTCCCGATCGTCTATAAATAATACTAGTTTCGGCGAAATAATTCTAACTTTTAATTTAAATGTACCCTGGTTATATCGGTTTCTACTTACATGCGGCTCTGCAGTTTCATGTTTTTCGCTGGTTAGAGATGGCGACGGTGACAATGGCCTTGGCAATGAGTTTGCCCTTGACGATCCAACACTTTGATTTAAAGTTTCTTGCGAAATTCCACTGAACAATAAAAAAATTATTTGTTGCTTCATTTTATAATACTGTTATATTTTGCGTT
Source organism: Drosophila melanogaster (assembly GCF_000001215.4). Taxonomy (NCBI): domain Eukaryota; kingdom Metazoa; phylum Arthropoda; class Insecta; order Diptera; family Drosophilidae; genus Drosophila; species Drosophila melanogaster. The sequence continues at coordinate 1,234,620 of NC_004353.4, read as the reverse complement.
AAACCATTCAAGAGAAATAATTAGGGATAAAAGTCAAGAGGCATAAGGTAAAGATGTATCACTATGAACGGCAGTCCTCGTAGTGACGAAGCGCACCAGAAGACTTCCCATGCGACTACACTATTTTATAATAATATTTATAATAATTACACAATAATTACGACAATAATTTTAAAGTCGATTTCCTCAACTATCAGATACCCGTTACTCTGGCATATCGATAGAACTAAAGGAATAAAATTAAAAAAAGTTTTAAAAATTTTCAATATTGTGGCCGTGATTGTTCTGGTCGGTTTGTACATGTTTAAAGGAGCTTGGCCAATGTGGTTTTGGTATACCGATAAAAATGTCTGTGAAATCTGCAAGTCTTATCTGACTTCTCTATCTAGGATGTCATACAGACAGACGGACATGACCAGATCGACTAGGCTATTGATCCTGATCAAGAATATATGTACTGTGTTAGGTCAGAAACGTTTCCTTCTACCTGTTAAATACTTTATAACAAACCTAGTATACTCTTTTACTCTGAGAGTAATGGGTATTACAAGAGAGGACCTCACAGTATTGGGAGGTTTGTGTGCGTAAAGATAGAAAGTGGGAAGAAACTTAATAAATGGGAAAAAGGTACGTTGAACGTGGACAAAATATTTTTGCATATCGATAGAAAGTGAAAAGAATAAAAAGAGAGGAACATTTTGAGCGAGAAAAATTTTGAAATTTCTCGATCGCACTTCCACTAGCTGAGTACAGGTATTTGATAATCTTGGAACTCGATTATACTCTTCCATGTTTTTTATTTTTGCTTAACTCCTTCAATAACATATTTTTCATCATCATTTTATTGGCTTTATCTTAAACTTTAACTATATATTGCAGGCTACCGTGCACACGGTCATTTGACTTCGAAAGTTTCTGCACTCACTTGGACAAACAAAATAACTAAATATTTCGTGCCCTTTACCCTCCCATAAGAATAAAATGTATTTTAAAATAAAAAAATAATAAAAAGTAAAAAAAAATTGGGCATTAATTAAAACACGAACACAATGTACAGAAATTGTTGTTGCAATGTGTTTGAAAATAATGCGTTGTATGAACATTACCAACCTCGGAATACCATTACTGGGAACTTCAAGATTTCCGGTATCAGCTCGGTTGCCACATATTTGCTCAATTTTGTTAGAGGTTGATCCTAAAGCTGCTACACTAATGTTCCCAACATCGTTGCGGTTACAAATAGAACTTATATTAGATTGTCTTTGATTTCCGATCAAATCTGTATTAGAGCCAGATACAGGAATGTTTGATCCTACGACGGATCCTGCAGATCCTCCAATTATAGAAACGGCACTTGTTCCTTTGGTCGTATTTGTAAGACGTCCTTTTGATGAAACGTTAGGAACAGCGTCATCTTCTCCTTCTTCCTCACTTGAACTAGGATCAATCATGGTAAAAAAATAAGCGGAACGCGATTACTTGTTTTTTAATCCTAAAAATAAAAGAATTCAAAATCATATTAAAAGACGAAATTTGTATACCCTCGTAACATTTTTAATAGTCTTGTAAATTTCTATCGATTTGCAAAACAAAATTTTTGCCACGCCAGCAACCCCCTAAAACTGCTACGCCCACACTTTTAAACGATTTTTCGAAATTTTTCATCATTTTATTGGCCTTGTAAATTTCTATCGATTTGACTTGCATTATCCATCAATGGTTCCTGTTGACGTACGTCAGTCACTTGAAATCATGGTATTTGATGACTTTCATAGCATTATGTGTAGTGTATAATGTTGCACAAATTACCCAGTTTAATTCACATTATCGATGTAGTTACCTTTTTTACTATTTTTTTTATAATGCACATCACCAGTTTTCATTGAGTTTTTTAACTGGCAGCTCTCGGCGGTTTGTGGGCGTGGCAACATTGGTCAATAAACTAGCGCTAATTCTATGTCTAGAATCTGTATACTTAATCTGGCAAATCGATAAAAATTTACAAGAGTAATAAAAATATGAAAAAATATCAAACCATTTTTGTGGGCGTTAGATTGGGCGTGGAAACATGAGTATGATATTACTATTACATTATTACATTGTTATTATTGTACTGATTAAAACAACGATAACTTTAGCTTGTTTCTTTTACTTATTGAAATTATACTTATAAATCGTTTGTTTACATTTATAATACGCTATTTGATGGGGAATTTAAAAAAAAGGTGAATGTATGCCTTATAACTTAGAACAAAAATAACCATAGTTGATGGGTTTTCAAACGAATTCTTATTTTCGCTAAGTTAAAAAAACCTTTTATTTTTATTTGTAACACACCACCATCTGAAATATGTATATATTTGTTCACCACCACCCTTAAGGGTTGAAGAATAGAGCAATTTCTTTGGGAAGGTTAATTGCTTCAAATACCTTAAATATTAGATTTATGCTTGTCGTTCGGTAATGTATGGTGCTTATAATATAGCTTTAAATTATGAACAAACTTTATCACTATTTATATGAATTCGAGTTACACGATAACAAAACTTTGAATTCATTTACTATGTGAATGACAAACGAAATTCATAGTATAATTATTGACAAAAATATAAGTTTTTTATGTATTTTCAAGGCGACATCAGGTTTATTTCACAAATTATCTACTTCTATTTATACAGTTCTCTATTTTCACATATGAATAAATGGATTTCCGTTTGAAGAATAGTTAAGTTGGAGAAGCAAAAAAAATCGATGGAACTATCGATAACTTCGATGGTGGTAACCTTAGCACTCCCGTTACAACTACTGTTTTCGACGATTTGGTTGATGATTTGCAGAAGTTTCTGATTTTCAATAATTTAAGTAAAGCAGGACTGTCTGAAACACAATTAGATTTAAATTATGCCTAAATTTTGTAGTTGAAGGGATTCTTAAAATACTTTTTATTTTGGTTAAGATGAATTTCTTAATAACTATTTGATAAACGTTTTGGAAATTATATCTACCTTAGTTTATTTAGTTCAAAGAAATGGAATATTTTTTACAGATCAATAGAAACTGTCAAGACAAATAAAAACGTGGTGGAACTCCATAGTCAACTCGTTACTTATATAAAAATTAAAACAGAAAACAGTTAAATCTTTAAAAAATTAATCTGAGTCAAAAGTTAGTTTCTGGACTATATGCATTGCATTTGACTGTTTTACTGCCCGCCATGCTTGACAAAATAGCATTCGAGTCATAAAACACTATAAACAATGAGCACAAAACATTGATACTAGGACATTAGAGACTTGCCTTGATTTAACTTATACATATTTGTTGGCAAATCGATAGAAATATTCACAACAAATAATGATTTGATAAATATTAAGTAAAGTATTTGTCCTAAAACAACAGCTCTTTCGCCCATTCGTAAAAATTAACCCTAATGACATAATGATCATTATAAGCGAATAACAACGCTTTCTTAGGGCCATGCATGAATGATCTAAACTAAAAAAATGTTATACGACCTTTTTAAAATCATAATAGTAAAATGGGAAAACAGGAATAAATATTCCCATGAATTATATATGTATGTTACAATACCACACGTGTTCTTACGATTTGACTCGCATTATATGGGCAAACGATTGCCCTGCAAATTATATATAAAGTCGATTTCCGCTCGAAAACGGTCCGGTGGACTAAGTATTGATTTATTCAATTTTCGTCACAAACTTTGATATTAGAGCTGTTGTATGCTAAGTGGTTCCTATGTTTGAGTTGCGAAACAAGTTCTAAAGAACTTTATTCTGGACCACCGAAGTCATTTTATATGGTACTCCGTTGATTATGGTTATAAAACGTGCTTCAAACGCTATTGTGAGTACATGTGAGCCAGGTGGCATGTTAAAACTGTTTTAACACGGTCACACTGTTCTTCTCTTTGTTCGGGTCGCTTTGAAAATTGTGTATTCAAATGAAATTGTACGATAAACAAATATCTGGTTTTACCTATTTGTAAAGTATACAATACAAATCATTGCAATACATCAAATATTATAGCTCTCGGTTAATGTTTAATCAAACTGTTCTGATACAGTCTTCATCGATGTGCAATATTTGTACATATATGTATGTATGTACATGGACATAAACTCAATTAAGTGTTGACAATATACTTATTAAGGTATTATTATATTTAATTAATTAAAGGTATAGCAATACAAAAATAATAAATTTAAGCACAAGTGCCGAAGTTTATAACCTCAATATATATTACTATTTATTTTGGCTGTGCCTTTCAACTGTTCGTTATGTATATGCAGATGTAAGTACATATATACAAACTATTTACACAAATAAAAAGTATTTAGAAAAAACCAAGATCGGAAAGTTAAAAAACAAAATCAATTTTGATACGATAATAGGATATTTTTTTAAAGTAGAGTGCATTGCCGACTAAAATGTATATTAAGGCACACAATCGTTATTAAACCAAATATTTCTTATTCCAGTTGCGGCAAACTAGTTTAATGAAAACTGTGTTGTTATAAAACACATTAAATAATTCTGTATCCTGGGAACACCCGAAATGTAATAAACTAATTTATAACAATCTACATAAAATCGGATTTAATAACTACCATAAACAAGCGCACTATGGTCGGTTCTCAAGAAAAAAAAAACAATCATATCGAATTATCTGAAACACCCGCAACAGACAAAAATAATTTAAACACAACTCATCTGGAAAACACACAACTCTCAAAAGCACTTTCACCTCCTACATCACTACCTCAGATACAAATTCAGATGATTAACCAAAATTTAACACATACTGGTATCGCTCAAAATAATACTGAAAAAGCCAACCGTCATCAATACCGGGACAGTGGATTACAATATTTAACCCGATGCTTTGAACCATTGGCAATGCTCAATGATAGTAAAGAAGACTTTCCCACGCAGCCATCAAATAATATTGCCAATTACCCTGGAGATATTCAAATTTTACCCATTTTCGATTGCTGCGAAATTTCAGAGTCTATTCAAGGTAAAAAATTTTTTGTCACTAATAAGTATTTAAATGATCCTTTTAATTAAATTAAAAATTATAGCAATATCGTTGCCTAATGTAACATCTCCATCAAAGACAAAAGATGTTCCTGGGTTGTTTTTGCGTACGATTTCGGAAAATTCGAAATCAAAGTCGGAACCCGAATGTGAATCGCTAATTTCAGTCAAAGAATCTTCTGTAATGGAAAACCACACCTTTTTATTTCACGAACAAATTATTATGTCTGGCCAACAAAAATGTGAATTACACGAGAAACCGAAGGTTCTGGTAGTTTCCCCACAACAAGTAATGATTTTATATATGAATAAACTAACTCCATACGAGCGAACAGAAATACTAACTTATCCGCAGATATATTTTATTGGCGCCAACGCTAAGAAGCGCCCAGGAGTCTATGGCCCAAATAATTCTGAATACGACAATGAACAAGGCGCTTACATTCATGTACCGCATGATCACGTAGCATATCGGTATGAAATGCTAAAGATAATCGGAAAAGGTAGCTTTGGACAGGTCATTAAAGCGTATGATCATAAAACTCACGAACATGTTGCCTTAAAAATAGTGCGCAATGAAAAGCGGTTTCACCGCCAGGCCCAAGAGGAAATTCGCATTCTTCATCATTTACGCCGTCACGATAAATATAATACTATGAACATCATACACATGTTTGATTACTTTACTTTCCGCAATCATACATGCATTACATTTGAGCTGCTCAGCATAAATCTTTACGAATTAATTAAGAAAAATGGATTTAAAGGCTTCAGTTTGCAGCTGGTGCGAAAGTTTGCACACTCTTTGCTACAATGTTTGGATGCACTATATAAAAATGATATTATTCATTGCGATATGAAACCAGAAAATGTGCTACTCAAGCAACAAGGACGTTCTGGTATAAAGGTAAGTACGTCGCTTAAAAATGACGGAACTTAGTAAAGTATACAGGATCGATTATATATATGACACTTACTCGAAGATAAAGGGATAGAAGGATAATAAAATAAAAGCTAGGATATAGCCATGACCGCCCGTATAAGGGTCCCGAGCGCGCGATACTCGTTAAGTAAAGTGTATACTAGATTGTTGAAAAGTATAAAGTATATTCTTGATCAGGATCAATAGGTGAATAGATCTGGCCATGAACTTCTCGATCTCAGGAACTATAAAAGCTAGATGGTTGAGATTAAGCATACAGATTCGAGAGACATATACGCAGAGCAAGTTTGTTGACCCTTGCTGCCAAGGTCACTCTAACGCCCAAAACTTCCACGCCCACTCTTTTGAAAAATGTTTTGATATTTCTTCGTTTTATTTTGTTTGACTTGCCAATTCTTATCTGTATACCAAAAACACCTTGGCCACGCCAACTACAAATACAAAACGCCAGAAACGGTCATGACCACACTATTAAACAATTTTTAAATTAAATATCTATCGATAACCCGAAAAAATTATGAAATTTCACGTTTACATTCCCACTAGCTGAGTGACGGGTGTCTGATAGTCGGGGAACTCGAATATACATATATACATTCTCTCTTGTTTAATCCTAGCTTCAATCTCTTTTTCCATTATACCATCCGACGATGGAAGCTAGCTTCAGGTTAGTCGTTTGCAACCCCGAGAAAAACATTACAACACGCGTTTGGCCACTTAAGCCAGCGTACTTAAAGTGTTCAATTATTTTACATAGCCAAGAATTATTTTTTTACTTGCCCGGCCTTTGTTAAATTACGGCTTTTGTGTTGGAAACAGACAACATTTGTGTGTCTATAAGTATTTTAATTCGAACAAGTGTACAAAGTAAACTATACATATTCCCAAACTTGCAAAGCGAGCAGGTAAAAGTACCTCAAAAGAGCAGTTTGCACTCTTTAAGATTTCGAAAAGCAGGGATAGAGAATATTGACATTTATCTGGACTTAATACGTAAAACAATAAGATTTTCTTGCTTACATTTTCCATTCCTTTTCCGACTTCCTATGGCAGTGTAATAATTGCCAATTTGTATTTGGGTAGGAATTATAATTTTATATCTTCTGTTTATTTAAAGGTAATTGACTTTGGGTCGTCATGCTTCGAGAACCAGCGTATATACACATATATCCAGTCTCGTTTTTATCGCGCTCCAGAGGTAATTTTGGGGGGAAAATATGGCAGAGCTATCGACATGTGGTCGTTGGGTTGTATTTTAGCAGAGCTGCTTTCAGGCCATGCATTGTTTCCTGGTGAAAACGAAAGCGATCAGTTGGCTTGCATCATTGAAGTTTTAGGAATGCCCAATAAAAATATACTAGCCAGCTCGAAGAGGTCAAAATCGTTTTTCAGTCCAAAGGGGTATCCTCGATATTGTACGGTTCGAACGATGTCTGATGGAATGGTGGTCCTAATCGGCGGACAGTCACGTCGTGGAAAACAAAGGGGCCCGCCATGCTCAAAAAGTCTATCTAAGGCGCTGGATGGATGCAAAGATCCACTCTTTCTTAATTTTATACGTGGTTGCCTTGAATGGGATGCAGACAAGCGATTAACACCTTCCGAGGCTTTAAAACATCCATGGCTTCGCCGTCGCTTACCGAGACCACCAAGTAGCTCAAGTGGCTGTGGTGGGGTGAGTGGATTATGTTCTAGTAGGAACGAATCCCCAGTTACAGGTAAACTCGATTTATAATGTAATACGGTTTGTTTAACGAATGTTGTTTACAGGGCAGAATAGGAACTTCGCAGCAGAGACAACTGCATCATCGACGTCTGCTACATCTATATCTTTAACGATTAAAAGGGAAAATAGCCATTCCAGTCTTCGTCTTCACCATGGTGCTGTTCCAGAAACGGACTTCAAACTTATAAAATCCGTTCCAGAGGGATCATCAACCGCAACAAAAGAACCTATGATGAACAGTGACATTCTTCCAGAAAGTTTTAGACAAACAACTGTTGTATCACCATCAAAACATTCTGCTGACTCCGGCGGAATGAGTTGTCTTAGCGCTGTGGATGTCGGGCCATCGAGATATTATCCGTATATGAATAACAATGAAAATAACAGTAATTTTATCGATTATTTTTTATATATTAAACTTTTGTCAACTTTTAAATATATTTTAGGGTTATTCTCGAGCTCGTTAAACAGTTCGGCCAACTCATTGTCACATTTGGAGCAAGCCACAAAATTAGATGCTTTGGGAGAATACTCGGCGTCAACTACACCAAATTTACTATCAAAAAATACTGGCTACTCGTTTAACTCAGGTTCTATTAACATCGATGTTGCACAAGAGTCTTTGGTTAATATAGCTAGTAATTACGCATTGGATAAATCTATCGACATTATTGGAAAATCAAATGTGTCTCTTCATACGAATAAATTAAAAGTACAATCGAAGGATATGTAGCTAATTTATGACAATATGTAATAAGTCATTTAAGAGATTAGAGGCAGAACTTTATGTTGTTATCAAATTATTTGACAATGCACTGCCATACAAGTGATAAACTAAATAAGTCTTGGCCCTGATTTGCATTGCTATAGACGAAAATGGACAGAAAAGATCTCACGACGATAAATTAAATTATATGCATTTTAATTAAAACGAGGAAAGAAAGCTTTGTTGACTAGCCGAAGATTATATACCCTTGCAGTTAATACCATGATTTAGTTATAGTTATAGAAGTTTACCTCTGAGATTTCTATGTTTTTCGAATGGTGGCTATTGCAGCTTAATCTATGTTTAAGTTGTCAAAATTTTATATTATTCGAATCGTATTTATGAATTTAATCCAAATAATGATACATAAAAAGTTATAAAACAATATAATCATCGAATGTGTACATTATTTATTTAATAATTCCGAATTTTTAAAACAGTGATCTTTGCCAATTTTTTTATTCATTATTTAATAGTTTACTATTCTTAAAACATGGTTCTTTGCATAGGTAGATAGGCCGACAAAGAGAGCTGTGTCCGGCAAGTTTATATGCCCTTGCAGTAATAACACATTTAAATAATCAAAAAAGCACGGTTTTAATAAAGTTTAACTCCGATTTTTAAAATTCTTTTTATTCCAGTTATATCAGTTGAATATCATACAGAATCCCCAAATACTAATGTATTAAAAACACATAAACTATTAATTCAAATCAGTGCAATCTGCATGGGTAAGAAACATCATAAATCTGAATTGGAACGGTTGCGGATGGACAGTCGAACAGTCTGATAATATAAATGTATATCCTTTATAGGTAAAAAAATCTCGGCGTTGGGGGCAGATTAAAAAATATATTATTCGACATATCCGATTAATATGTTCGAATTAATTAAATGTTAGGAAAATTGTTTAATGTCGCGAACTTACATGTATAAAAGCATCAATACAAGATTGTATATTTATCTTGCATCCTTTGTGTTAACTTTTACCTTTTATGAACTGCTAACGATAAAAAATTACAAAAAAATATGTATACATATTATAGATTTAAACATTTATACTCATTTTTTTATGTTAATCTATTATGGACGGAAAATTAAAATACCGATTTGTGTTACTTGTAAAACAGCTATAAATCTTAAATTTCCTTGATATGCATATAAAGTATACATATTCTTGATCAAGGTCAATAACTGGGTCGAACTGGCCAATGTCCGTATGAACGGTGAGATCTCAGGAACTATAAAAAAAAGAAGGTTGAGATTAAGCATGCAGATGCTAGGGGCATAACCGCAGCGAAAAAAAATTATTGACCCATGTTCTCACGCCCAATTGCTCACAAGACACAAAAAACTGCCACGCCCAGACTTTTGCAAAATATTTTGATATTTTTTCATATATAATATATTGGTCTTGTAAATTTCTATTGAATTGCCAAACCACTTTCTGCCATGCCCACTCTAACGTCCACCAACCTCCCAAAACTGCGCGCCCACTTTTTTGAAGAATGTTTTGATTTTTCTTCGTTTTATTGTTTGTCTTGCCAATTTCCATGGGTAAACTAAAACACTCTGGCCTCGCCCCTTCTTACAGCTAGAAAATGTACAAAACAATTATATTTTTAAAACCAACCATAATGCGCTTGAATTACAATTAGTGTCAAAATTTTATTTAAGTAAAATATGTAGTATATACAGCGAATTTAAATATACATACAAATGTTATAATCAGCACTACAAGTGCAGATAAAATATACCCAAGCAGTTAGTTGAGTGTAGCTTTTGTGCCACTGGTCAACAAAGTCAGAAATTTCAAAAGTTTAATTAGTTAAATCTGTTATGTGCTAAGTCTGTTCATATTATAAAAACTCAAAATATTTTTGTTTGGCAATATTCAGAAGCATTATTGCATTGATGAAAGGTAAGTTTTTTTGACACGCGCTTATTATATCAGCTGCCATTCACACTGGATGTTCGTAATAAAGAAGGGTATACTTACATTGGTGCTGAGTGCGGTGCAAAATATTTATTTTTTTAATTTAGCCTTGTGATGGAAGAAAATTACGTTTACGACACTTTTTGATTTATATCTACTTGGAATCGAAATATTTATTAATTTAACATGAGATATTTATTGATTTCTTTAGCAAATAAAAAATGTTGAAAGTGTTTTTTAATCCCAAACTAGATACATTATTTGTCACCAGTTAATTTCTTCTAATTTTTTCTTAAAATATTTCCCCAGCTTTTCTTAATACCAAAGCACTAACAGTATACATACCCATTACTCGCTGAGTACTATAACTATGCTAGATTCGTCGAAACTATGTAAAATCCACCCATGCACGATTGTTTCGGACACATTTTTTTTTTTTTTTTTTTTTTTTTAATTTAAAGTTGTTTCTCCCATTTATTAAGTTCTTATTATATTATCACATTAGTTTTTGGACTACATTTTCAATGCTGTAGCACTCATGAAGATCGGACAACTTTAACGAATCATTTTTGCTATGCGTTTATATATCAGTTGGGTTTGCACAATCTCCTGTTGCCTTTTGTCATTATGTAGACAGCCCAGAGTGATATACGTTTTTATTTTATAAATTGCCAATTACTTTAAATTAAATAATATTTTTAATGCTTAAGTCCCCCTGCAGAAGTTTAAAAAGTGACTAAGCACTAGCCATTTTATTAAAATTGTGATAGTATATATTAAGCCGAACAAAATTAATATATTCAATACTTTAGGAATCTTTTACTTATTTTATACATAAAACATTTGTCAATGTTAATATACACAATTATCACAACTCCTTATTTGAAAAGGAAGGCGCTCTGAAATTATACCTGATGATTTAGATTAAAGGTATATATAATATTAGACCATTCTTATTTCGTGTTTTTTTTATCAAATCACAAATCTTATGAAAAAATCCACAATAACTTACAAACTTTATATTCTTTTTTTCTCATCGGTATATTTTGTTTGTGTCTATGTAGTTCTTGGAAGTAAGTGTTGACACATATATTTGTTTCGTCACAGTCTAACAGTTTCCATTTACTAAAACTAACGTAACAAATTTAATATAGTGTTTGGTTATACCGTTTATACATAAATAGCGTTAAGGCGCTTTTATCATAATACATTTGTAAACGACATGTTCAGTGAATCAATAGTATGAATTGAAAAAATACGGTCTATACATATAAAAGAGCATGTTATTTTAAGTTCACTGAGTTTGACAAACTATAAAAAGGATGGACCTTTTAAGCCTTGTAGAATTTAACATAATTCCTCAAAGAAATTATATCGAATTTTAACAACTTTATCATTTATAACTCAATATCCAATGTGTCAGATGCAAGAACCATTGTTTCGCTATTGTTGTCATCTACCAAAGAGGATAGGGAGTCGTGTACCATGACTGCAGACATATCAACTGAATTATGTTGATCTTCGTCTACGGTGCCAAGTGACCTATGGGAAGATGAGAGAAGTGGATCATCGCAATGCTCAAGCCTACTAAACTCTGAGTTTTGAGCCGAATCAGACAAACTATGAATTTCTCGTATACCCGTGTGGTGAGAATGATTTGGATGGCCCTCACGCGAAGTCAATTGGTGTTGAATATAGCACGAAGTACTGCAATTTATACCGCAACAGTCATCTGATGCTAAACTTGATTTGCCTCTAAAAAGGCTTTCATCAGCCTCCGAAAAATTCTTTGGTTCAAAACTTCCACTATTCAAAGTTTTTGAACTCGGTGATTGTGGCGCGGATTGCATGTGACTATGCGAGGACAACATCGGATCGCCGCCTTGTACTGCATACTTGCAATCTTCCATAAACTCATCAACCTGATTCATTCCCATATTTCCATCGGCACCATCAATAACTTGTATCTTTATAAGTGAATCAATAAATTAGTAAATAATATTTTCGTACTTATGAGGGCTTACTTTTTTTTCAACAGGTTGGTCAAAAAGTGATCGACGACTCCGAGAAGCAGTAGGAGACAGGCTAAAACTTTTAAGATAAGGTTGAGTAGGCGCTGATAGTGATGTTAGGTGGTTTTCTGATAACAAAATTCCATGGGACTTGGCCTGCATTTCCAATTCCTTAAGCAAAAAAAAAACTTTAGTTACAGAATAAAACTTAAGCGATTAAAGTGTACTTTTATTCGAGACATGAGCTTTCGATTTTGCAACTCTACTTGACGTTGACGTAACTCATTTTGTCTTAAGCGAGTCACCTCATGTTTCAAGCATTTAATGTAGTCAACAGAGGACTTCAAGATTGTCCCCTTGTTTGGACGAATGTCTCGAACTACTTCGTAAAAAGCATCACTGCCCTTTGGCAAAAGGGTACCAAGCTCTTTTATTCTGTCATTTATATTAAAGCGTCGCCTTCGCTCAACTGAAAAGAACAATACTAGTATTAAGGTATTTTGTAAAGATTATTGTATAAAATTACTCATATTATGGTTGTCTTTCTTTTGTCTGTCCTTGGCTAGGGCATTCATTTCAGCATCAGTTAAATTTTGAGGTTCCTGTTTAATTGAAAGCTCAGAGTTGAAGTTTTTATCAAAGTTAAAAGAGTCATTTTGTAATATATCATCGAAGATGTCATCTGGCTGAAAGGAATATGATGTAAGTTTCAAATAAATCTAAATCAAAAATTGAAATTCAAAAAGGTACTTATTTTTATAACTAACTATTTATACTAAGACTAAGATACAAAATACAAATACAACATTCATTGATTAAATAGCGACCACAACCCACACATATTTGGTTCTACAAAGATTAACTTGTATTAAAAATAAATCTGTGTATACTTACATCGCTGTCGAATGATGGTAGCTGTAAATTTAAATAAATTGATCAAATAAAATTTAAATATAAAAATTAAATTTAAAATTAATATTAAACGAAATAACACATTTTTGAAAAGTGTGGGCATGGAAGATTTGTGCTGTTTGATCTGCGTCTTTGTCTCTAGAATCTGTACGCTTAATTTCAACCTTCTAGCTTTTATAGTTCCTGAGATCTCAACGTTTATATGGTCGGAAACATGAGTAAAACGGGTAAAAAATCTGCTCTTAACCTGTGCACTTTCTTTATAAATTTCAAAACATATAAACATCAAACACATCCTAAAAAACACCTTTTGCATACATATTTTGAAAATGTTTTTTATTGATATATATAAAAACATTTGAAGAATCCAAATTTTGATACAATTATGTAACACCCGCGGTTCTTAATACGTATGTATTTCCTTAGAAAAAGTCTATTTTCTAAAAGAATCTTTAATACTAGACCGCTACGCTAAAGAAGTTTTAGTCATATTTTTCTAATCTTACAAAATGTTTTCATTACTTATTTTGTATTATTGTTACTAATTGTTTTAGCAACAGACCATTTTGTACTCACCTCAGAGACACTCGTTGCAACCGAACTTACGCTCGGCGAAATAGGAGCTGAGGTAGACTGTAACGAGCTTGATGTACTGGAAATTCGAATTGAATTAACAATCCCTGAAGAAGAACGCGTTGAACTTAGGCTTGAATTAGCTTTACTAAGTCCCAACTGGGCCGTTCTATGTGCATTTTCTGGTTCCCCAGCACCATGACTATTAGGTCGTAATACAGTTGGCTCAATTGGATTTATGTCATCACATCGTACAAAACTACCACCGAATGGGGAAATAGGCATTGCGTCATCGGAAGGCATAATTCTTTTAGCACTCACAGCCGAATCGCATCCAAATCGGTTTGTACGCTCCAATGGATCGCAAATACCTTTCTGTAAAGATGAATTTTGAAGATTTCCCGTTGACGCAGAATTATTTGCTAATTTTATCTGCAGTTTAAAATGGTGTCCTAAAATTATTTTATTTTGTAACCAAACAATTTTAAAAACTTACTTCGCTGGTATGACTGCCCCACATAGACGGCTTAAAGGATTCGCTGAGATATTGCCTCACTTGATTCTTTTGCTTTTGGATAACGTGATACCTTGTAGGGTTTTCAAGCACTGTACTGACCTGTAATTTATTTTGTTAAAATTTTATATTTTTGTTCCAGGATATATATACCTGCAGCACTTGGGGTGGCACATCTACTCCGATACTTTGAAGAGGAACTTTAAGCTTGGCTCCACTTGACGAATCAATTAAATTGTCCATTTGCACTAACTGTGACATTTGTTCTAAACTGGATGACCCGCTGCCACAAGCACTGGTACTACCGCTGTCAATGAATTCCGATTCCATAAGCCCCTGCCCACTGCCAAACAATAGATGCATTTTTGGGTCCATAGCAGTGTCTAATGTCTGTTGTTGTATCATCATTTGTTGCTGTTGTTCACGTTGTAGCTGCAGTTTTAGTTGTGTTCGTGAAGTGGGAGTAGCAGTTTTAAATGTCGGTCTGTTCAAATAATAATGAAGATAATACATTTTAAAGCATATTACAATATGTACATATAAATGTATAACCATAACAAAAAGTTAATTGTATATACCTACCCACCCGAAAGTGGAGGTAAGCCCACTATGCGCGGTTCTGCAGTTTCATCAATGCTAATATCACCCAAATCTACAATACTCGGATCCATTTCAAGAATCATTTCTAAGTCTTTGTCAATACCAACTGATACACGAATATTTGTCATACAAAGTGGCACACAATCACAATCAGATGATCGCAGCACTGGTAAAGGACACGCTTTATCTATGTTATCGGCAAAAGATGTCGTAGGAGGTTCTTCGCCGACTTCAATATCCATGGAACTGCAGATATTAGGTCCATTGACTAAATCGCGGCTTTCGTTGTGCGACATTTGTAACGTCTGTACCCGCTTAAGGAAATCTTGAAATTCCAGAGCACGCATTTCTGTAATCGGTACAACTGTTTCTTTTTTCTCCATTTTAACTTTTGTTGAATTTTTTTTTCTCATGGTAGAAACTTTGTCCATCTTTTTTCCATCTACTGAGCTTGATATATTCTGTTTGGTCCAGTAAGAAAACATTCTTGTTAACAGTCGGTAAACTATTTAGAGTATTTTAAAGACCTTGATCTTGGATATATCTAGCAAATGTGAAGAAGGGCCTTTTGTACGCAAGCTAACTCAAAATACTAATATATGATGTCACATCTACAGGGTACTGCAATATTGGCAAACTTATGCCCGCTCTCTGAAGAATGTTCAGAAATCATCAATAGATATTTTTTTTATATAGTTTAAGAGGAAATTAGTTATCTTCAATTGATTTAAAACAAAAAGAAAACATAATATACTATATATATTTATATATATATAACCTTAAAATTTGAAAAGACATTTTTCCTCTCATTGAATAGAAAACCACCTTGAAAGTTTAAACTTATTTTTTGCACATTCATATGTTCATATACATATGCTCTGCATTTGGTATTTATTAGAATAATCATCAAGATTCGTTTGTATATCGACTCATTTGTTGTCGAATATAATTTCTAGTATACAATATAAAACAATATATAATATGTATATATAATTTCTAGTATACAATATAAAATAATATATAATATGTATATATAATTTCTAGTATACAATATAAAATAATATATAATATGTATATATAATTTCTATCATAATATATATATTATATATATATAATTTCATAATTTATATATAATATATAATAATATATAATATGTATATATAATTTCTAGTATACAATATAAAATAATATATAATATGTATATATAATTTCTATCATAATATATATATTATATATATATATAATTTCATAATTTATAATTTATAATTTATAATTTATAATTTATAATTTATAATTTATAATTTATAATTTATAATTTATAATTTATAATTTATAATTTATAATTTATAATTTATAATTTATAATTTATAATTTATAATTTATAATTTATAATTTATAATTTATAATTTATAATTTATAATTTATAATTTATAATTTATAATTTATAATTTATAATTTATAATTTATAATTTATAATTTATAATTTATAATTTATAATTTATAATTTATAATTTATAATTTATAATTTATAATTTATAATTTATAATTTATAATTTATAATTTATAATTTATAATTTATAATTTATAATTTATAATTTATAATTTATAATTTATAATTTATAATTTATAATTTATAATTTATAATTTATAATTTATAATTTATAATTTATAATTTATAATTTATAATTTATAATTTATAATTTATAATTTATAATTTATAATTTATAATTTATAATTTATAATTTATAATTTATAATTTATAATTTATAATTTATAATTTATAATTTATAATTTATAATTTATAATTTATAATTTATAAATTTATAATTTATAAATTTATAATTTATAATTTATAATTGATAATTGATAATTGATAATTGATAATTGATAATTGATAATTTATAATTGATAATTT